>NW_022589705.1:44851119-44964777 GCF_004348235.1 Phoca vitulina | reverse complement strand
ATGTTTCTAGGAAGAAGTTGCTGCGGCTGAGGTCGAAGAGGTTGCTGCCTGTGTTCTCCTTTAGGATTTTGATGGACTCCTGTCTCACATTGAGGTCTTTCAACCATTTGGAGTCTATTTTTGTGTGTGGTGTAAGGAAATGGTCCAGTTTCATTCTTCTGCATGTGGCTGTCCAATTTTCCCAACACCATTTGTTGAAGAGACTGTCTTTTTTCCATTGGACATTCTTTCCTGCTTTGTCAAAGATTAGTTGACCATAGAGTTGAGGGTCCATTTCTGGGCTCTCTATTCTGTTCCATTGATCTATGTGTCTGTTTTTGTGCCAGTACCATACTGTCTTGATGATGACAGCTTTGTAGTAGAGCTGGAAGTCTGGAATTGTGATGCCGCCAGCTTTGCTTTTCTTTTTCAACATTCCTCTGGCTATGCGGGGTCTTTTCTGGTTCCATACAAATTTGAGGATTATTTGTTCCATTTCTTTGAAGAAAGTGGATGGTATTTTGATGGGGATTGCATTGAATGTGTAGATTGCTCTAGGTAGGATTGACATCTTGACAATATTTGTTCTTCCAATCCATGAGCATGGAACGTTTTTCCATTTCTTTGTGTCTTCCTCAATTTCTTTCATGAGTATTTTATAGTTTTCTGAGTACAGATCCTTTGCCTCTTTGGTTACATTTATTCCTAGGTATCTTATGGTTTTGGCTGCAATTGTAAATGGGATCGACTCCTTAATTTCTCTTTCTTCTGACTTGTTGTTGGTGTATAGGAATGCAACTGACTTCTGTGCATTGATTTTATATCCTGCCACTTTACTGAATTCCTGTATGAGTTCTGGCAGTTTTGGGGTGGAGTCTTTGGGATTTTCCACATAAAGTATCATATCATCTGCAAAGAGTGAGAGTTTGACTTCTTCTTTGCCAATTTGGATGCCTTTGATTTCTTTTTGTTGTCTGATTGCTGTGGCTAGGACTTCCAATACTATGTTGAATAGCAGTGGCGATAGTGGACATCCCTGCCGCGTTCCTGACCTTAGGGGGAAAGCTCTCAGTTTTTCCCCATTGAGAATGATATTCGCTGTAGGTTTTTCATAGATGGCTTTTATGATATTGAGGTATGTACCCTCTATGCCTATACTCTGAAGAGTTTTGATCAAGAAAGGATGCTGTACTTTGTCAAATGCTTTTTCTGCATCTATTGAGAGGATCATATAATTCTTGTTCTTTCTTTTGTTAATGTATTGTATCACGTTGATTGATTTGCGGATGTTGAACCAAACTTGCAGCCCAGGGATAAATCCGACTTGGTCGTGGTGAATAATCCTTTTAATGTACTATTGGATCCTATTGGCTAGTATTTTGGTGAGAATTTTTGCATCCATGTTCATCAGGGATATTGGTCTGTAATTCTCCTTTTTGATGGGGTCTTTGTCTGGTTTTGGGATCAAGGTAATGCTGGCCTCATAAAATGAGTTTGGAAGTTTTCCTTCCATTTCTATTTTTTGGAACAGTTTCAGAAGGATAGGTATTAATTCTTCTTGAAATGTTTGGTAGAATTCCCCTGGGAAGCCATCTGGCCCTGGGCTTTTGTGTTTTGGGAGATTTTTGATGACTGCTTCTATTTCCTTAGTGGTTATAGGTCTGTTCAGGTTTTCTATTTCTTCCTGATTCAGTTTTGGTAGTTGATACATCTCTAGGAATGCATCCATTACTTCCAGGTTATCTAATTTGCTGGCATATAGTTGCTCATAATATGTTCTTATAATTGTTTGTATTTCTTTGGTGTTGGTTGTGATTTCTCCTCTTTCATTCATGATTTTGTTGATTTGGGTCATTTCTCTTTTCTTTTTGATAAGTCTGGTCAGGGGCTTATCAATCTTGTTAATTCTTTCAAAGAACCAGCTCCTAGTTTCGTTGATCTGTTCTACTGTTCTTTTGGTTTCTATTTCATTGATTTCTGCTCTGATCTTTATTATTTCTCTTCCCCTGCTGGGTTTAGGCTTTATTTGCTGTTCTTTCTCCAGCTCCTTTAGGTGTAGGGTTAGGTTGTGTACTTGAGACCTTTCTTGTTTCTTGAGAAAGGCTTGTATTGCTATATACTTTCCTCTTAGGACTGCCTTTGCTGTATCCCAAAGATTTTGAATAGTTGTGTTTTCATTTTCATTGGTTTCCCCATGAATTTTTTTAATTCTTCTTTAATTTCCTGGTTGAGCCATTCATTCTTCAGTAGGATGCTCTTTAGCCTCCATGTATTTGAGTTCTTTCCGACTTTCCTCTTGTGATTGAGTTCTAGTTTCAAAGCATTGTGGTCTGAAAATAGGCAGGGGATGATCCCAATCTTCTGGTACCGGTTGAGACCTGATTTATGACCTAGGATGTGATCTATTCTGGAGAATGTTCCATGGGCACTAGAGAAGAATGTGTATTCCGTTGCTTTGGGATGGAATGTTCTGAATATGTCTGTGAAGTCCATTTGGTCCAGTGTGTCATTTAAAGTCTTTATTTCCTTGTTGATCTTTTGCTTAGACGATCTGTCCATTTCAGTGAGAGGGGTGTTAAAGTCCCCCACTATTATTGTATTGTTGTCGATGTGTTTCTTTGCTTTTGTTATTAATTGCCTTATATAATTGGCTGCTCCCATGTTAGGGGCATAGATATTTACAATTGTTAGATCTTCTTGTTGGATAGACCCTTTAAGTATGATATAGTGTCCTTCCTCATCTCTTATTACAGTCTTTGGTTTAAAATCTAATTTGTCTGATATAAGGATTGCCACCCCAGCTTTCTTTTGGTGTCCATTAGCATGGTAAATTGTTTTCCACCCCCTCACTTTCAATCTGGGGGTGTCTTTGGGTCTAAAATGAGTCTCTTGCAGACAGCATATCGATGGGTCTTGTTTTTTAATCCAATCTGATAGCCTGTGTCTTTTGATTGGGGCATTTAGCCCATTTACATTCAGGGTAACTATTGAAAGATAGGAATTCGGTGCCATTGTATTGCCTGTAAAGTGACTGTTACTGTATATTGTTTGTGTTCCTTTCTGGTTTATGTTGCTTTTAGGCTCTCTCTTTGCTTAGAGGACCCCTTTTAATATTTGTTGTAGGGCTGGTTTTGTGTTTGCAAATTCCTTTAGTTTTTGTTTGTCCTGGAAGCTTTTTATCTCTCCTTCAATTTTCAATGACAGCCTAGCTGGATATAGTATTCTTGGCTGCATATTTTTCTCATTTAGTGCTCTGAATATGTCCTGCCAGTCCTTTCTGGCCTGCCAGGTCTCTGTGGATAAGTCTGTTGCCAATCTAATGTTTCTACCATTGTAGGTTACATATCTCTTCTCCCGAGCTGCTTTCAGGATTTTCTCTTTGTCTCTGAGACTCGTAAGTTTTACTATTAGATGTTGGGGTGTTGACCTATTTTTATTGATTTTGAGAGGGGTTCTCTGTGCTTCCTGGATTTTGATGCCTGTTTCCTTCCCCAAATTAGGGAAGTTCTCTGCTATAATTTGCTCCATTATACCTTCTGCCCCTCTCTCTCTTTCTTCTTCTTCTGGGATCCCAATTATTCTAATGTTGTTTCGTCTTATGGTATCGTTTATCTCTCGAATTCTGCCCTCGTGATCCAGTAGTTGTTTATCTCTCTTTTTCTCAGCTTCTTTATTTTCCATCATTTGGTCTTCTATCTCACTGATTCTTTCTTCTGCCTCATTTATCCTAGCAGTTAGTGCCCCCATATTTGATTGCACCTCATTGATAGCCTTTTTGATTTCTACTTGGTTCGATTTTAGTTCTTTTACTTCTCCAGAAAGGGTTTCTCTAATAACTTCCATGCTTTTTTCAAGCCCAGCTAGTATCTTTAAAGTGATGATTCTGAACTCTAGATCTGACATCGTACTAATGTCCGTATTGAGTAGGTCACTGGCAGTCGGTACTACCTCTTGTTCTTTTTGTTGAGGTGATTTTTTCCGTCTTGTCATTTTGTGCAGAGGAGAATAGATTAATGAGAGAACAAAATGCTAGCAGGGTAACAACGTCCCCAGAAAATATACTCTAAACAAATCAGAAAAGACCTGAAGCAGTGGGAAAAGAAAGGGAAAGAGAGAAAAAAGAAAAAGAAAGAAAAAAAGAAAAAAGAAAAAGATAAAGATAAAAACAAACAAAAGCAGGACAAAACAAAACAAAACAAAAACAGAATGTGATCAAATATGATCAGGCTGGATTATAGATTAGTGCCACACACTAGATTTTGGGTGTATTTTGGTCTGTTAAAAGAAAGTCCCTCCCAAAATTTTAAAGAAAGAAAAACTTATATATGTACAAAAATAAGGGTTGATATGATGAAGGGATGGAATATGACTGTAAAGATGGAAATTATAAAAAATTTTTAAAAAGGATTTGATAAGTTGTTTGAAAAAAGAAAGAATAGGATTAAAAAAAAAAAAAGAAAGAAAAAAGGGAGAGAATGTGATCAGGCAGGGGAGTAGAAAAAAACCATACACTAGAGATTTAGAGTATATTTTGATCTGTTAGAAGAAACTATCTCAAGATTTTAAAGAGAGAACAACTTATATATATATGCCAAAAATACGGGTAACTACTATGAAGGGATAGAATATGACTTTAAAAATGAAAAATAAAAATGTTTTTTTTTTAAATAAAGGATTGATAAGATGTTGGTTGAAAAAGGGAAAAAGAAAAATTCAAAAAAAAAGAAAAAAGGAAAAAAGAAAAAAAGACAGTTAAAGAAAATAATTAACTTTGAAAGACTAAAGAATCATGGTAAAAAAGCCATGAATTCTATGTGCAGTATTCCCCTAGCGCTGGAGTTCTGCCGTTCTCATTGATCGGTAAACTTGGTCTTGGTTGGCTGTTCTCGCTGATCTTCTGGGGGAGGGGCCTGTTGCCGTGGTTCCCAAATGTCTTTGCCGGAGGCAAAATTGCCCCGCCCTTGCCGGTCCGGGCTAAGTAATCTGCTCGGGTTTGCTCTCCGGAGCTTTTGTTCCCTGCAAGCTTTCCGTACAGCTTTGGAGGCGGAGAGTGAAAATGGCGGCCTCCCAGTCTCCGCCCCGGCGGAGCTGAGAACTCGGGGTCCCGCTCCTCAGTGAGCCCCCAGAGAAAAGCAGTCAGTCACTCCCGTCTCCCCGGTCTCCGGCCGCACTCCATGCTCACCCGGCCTGTGACCGTGCCTTTCTATCTGGCATCCGACCCCGGGTGGAGTCTCCAAACCCAGCAGATCCCCGCGGTGCGCTCCCGCACCTCTCCTCCCGGGGGAAGAAGGTGAGTCTCCCCGGATCTGCCGCTTGTTGGGTCCCTGCTGGAGGAGCAGTGGCCCGACTGTGCCGCGGATCACGGTTTATAGCAACCCGGAGCTGAGAGCCCGCGCCTGGGCTCCGTCTCTGCAGCCGGCTTCCCTGCTCCGATACCTGGGAGCTCTGCCGCACTCAGGCACCCCCGGTCTTTCTGTGACCCCGAGGGTCCTGAGACCACACTGTCCCGCGAGGGTTCCACCCCCCACTTCGTCACCAGAGTGACGTCCCTCAGCGGAGCAGACTTCTAAAAGTTCCGATTTTGTGCTCCGTGGCTCTATCACTTGCCAGAAGCGGCTGACGGAGGCCCCTCCCCCGCCGTCTATCCTCCCGAATATCGCCTCGGATTCACTTCTCCGCATGTCCTACCTTCCAGAAAGTGGTCGCTTTTCTGTTCAGAGAGTTGTTGCTATTCTTTTCTTCGATCTCCTGTTGAGTTTGTAGGTGTTCAGAATGGTTTGATCCCTATCCAGCTGAATTCCTGAGAGGAGACGAAATCCAGGTCTCCTACTCCTCCGCCATCTTGCTCCGCCCCCCTTTACTTCTTTTTTTATTATGTTAATCACCATACATTACATCATTAGTTTTTGATGTAGTGTTCCATGATTCACTGTTTGCCTATAACACCCAGTGCTCCACTCAGTATGAGCCCTCTTTAATACCCATCACCAGGCTCACTCATTCCCCCACCCCACCCCCCTCTAGAACCCTCAGTTTGTTTCTCAGAGTCCATAGTCTCTAATGGTTCGTCTCCCCCTCCAATTTCATGGTCAATTTCTGATATTTAAAGTCCAATCTGCTTTAAAACTTCAATCACAAGGCAATATCCTTTCTCCCTTCACCTAGACTGATCCAGGCCAGTTTTCAATTCAATAGGTAAGGGGGTTGATCTGTTCTTTCCCTCTTCCTCTTCTTCCTCCTCCTCTTTTAAAACAGTTTCTCCTCAGATGTGTTGAGTGATGGAAGACAGAGATCAAGGGCAAGTGCCTCTTGGTGATCTGGCCCTATCAAAGATCTGAATTGACTATTCCCATATGTCATATTCCATCAGTGCCCTTTGAATGGAGGATATCCTTTGTTAACTTTCTTTTGGGGAATAGGTATGATTTCTACAAAGGACCCAGTAGAGGTGGGTTCTTCACACCTCGTTTTTGTATAAGACAAACCCCTGTCTAGTTCATTCTCCTCCAACTTACCACGCCTGTTTTCCTAAAGATATAGTCTACATTCTTTTGCAGTTCAAGTCCTCTTTTCTAATGATGAGCAATTTGTCTTATGATTCATTAGCCATAGGGAACTCTTGCTCCTGGTAGACCAAGTGGTGGGTACATCTAAACTACCCCAAATTCTCTATGTTCTACCATTAGTCTTAAATTGTTTGCTCTCTTTACTCAACAGACTGAAGAATTAATGTCAGAATAATGTAAACAGTTGACAGAAATCTCAAAATTGTGTAATTGTTTTGGAATCCACTCTCCCCACACACTTACTTGGTTTGGGAAGAAGGCACATAACCCTTTTTTTGGTCTATGTGGTATGTTCTTTGATTATAGCAGAATTAATTTAGAAATCATTTTTTTAAAACCAGAAAATCCCCAGACATTTTAAATGGTGGAAAAGAAATCACAAACAAAAATTAGAACATATTTCAATATTTTGTGAATGAAAATAAAGAAATATCAAATTTTGTGAGATGCAGCTAAAGCAGTGCTTAGAGCAAAGCTTTTAGCTTTCAAAGATTTTGTTATTTCATTGCCCTGTATTTGGTTTGTCTTGAAATATGTCCCATGTGCACTTGAAAAGAATATGTATTCTGAAGTTTTGGGGTGTAATATTCCATAAATGTCAATAAGATTAAGTTGATTAAGAGTGATGATCAGATCTTTTGTATTTTTTTTTTAATTTTAAAACCAATTCAGTACATTTTTTTAAAGATTCATTTATGACCCATAAGATTATGACTTGAGTGGAAAACCAAGATTCGGACACTTAACCAACTGAGCCACCCAGGCACCCTTGGATCTTCTGTATTCTTAATGATTTTCTCTTTACCTATTCAGTTACTGAAGTGGAGGTATTGAAAATTTCAAATATGATTGTGATTTCTCTATTTTTCTCTTTCATTCTGTCAGTTTTTGCTTCATACTTTTGAAGGTCTCTTACTTCGTGTGTGCGCATTTAGGATTTGTATGTTTTCTTGATGAATTATCCTCCTTATCATTATCAAAAGTCTCTCTTTGTCTCTGGTTATATTTCTTGTCTCATATTTTACATTTTTTTTATATAACTCTAGTCCCACAAGCTTTCTTATTTTTACAACTTGCATGATTATCATTTTCTATCCTTTTACTTTCAATGTACTGTGTTTTTTTACCTTTCAAAGGTGTGTTATAAACAGATAAAACTGGGGTTTTGCTTTTTTAATCAGATGGTTTCACTGGCAAATTCTATCAACTATTAAAAGAAGAAATAATTTCAGTATTAAGCAGACTCTCAAAAAAATACTGGAGGAGGAAATACTTCTCAACTAATCCTGATACCAAAATCTGATATTATGGGAAAAGTAGAGACTGATATTTCACTAGGGAATAGACCACAAAAAATCCTTAAAAATGTGTTAGTAAATTGAATCTAGCAATATATAAAAATGAGAATACATCATGAATGAGTGAGGCTTATCTGAGACTTAACATTAAATAATCAATGTAATACACCATATTATAGAATAAAGGAACAAAATCATATAACCATCACAACAGATGCAGAAAAAATGTTTGACAGTATTCAATACCCTTTAATCATAAAAATCCTTAGGAATTCTGGAATAGAAAAGAAAAGAAATAGAAAAAAATAGAAAATTTTCCTCCGTTAAATAAGGGCGCCTACAAAACTCCACAGCAAACATTACACTTAATAAATTGAATGCATTCCCCTAAAATAGGGAACAGGGCAAGAATAGCCTCTCCCATAACTTGTATTCAACATTGTTTTGGATGTTCTAGCCATTGCAGTAAAGGCAGACATAAAGTTTGGAAAAAAAGTGAAACTACCCCCCCCTGTTTTTTTAATTCACAGATGACATGATTGATTTTATAAAAAACCTAAAGGAATCTATAAAAACAACTACTAGACTAAGAAAAGTTAGCAAGTTCAAAATATATAAGTTCAACATACAAAACTCAATTACATTTCTATATACTAGCCACAAAGCTTTTCAAAATGAAAATCTTTAAAATTAAATTTACTATAACACAAAACATTGTAAAATACTTAGTTATATGGCAGGCCTTCACAACAAGCTCAAGTCTTCAGTTCTGGAAAATTGCCTTGTCTTTCCCTAATTGTTCTCTATTTTGTGTGTTCTATATGGAATTTCAATAAATCAGGATACCTGTCCCTCAAAATTGATATATCTGATTTTTTTTTCTGTACTTGCTCAACTTTCAGGACACTTTCTTCCTGATTCTCATTATTTACTGTTTATAGATCAGGAAAATGAGGCACAGAGAACACAAGTAATTTTTCAGATCACTCAGCTAATTAGTGTTTGAACTACTATCTGAAAGCCGGCTATATGACTCCAGAGCACACAATCTTAGCCAAATACATTCTACTTCTTTTAGAGAAAATATTTTGTTAATACGTAACTTGATGTTTAATGAAGAAATATGTCTTATCAAGAAGAGAACCCACAAAGAGATATTACTATGCATTCAAAATGCTATATTAAAGATCAAATTTTATAGAAATCATATATTAAAGGTCCCAGCTCGTTTTGATTTAGAACTATGATAAATCTTGGTGCCCAAAAGATTTTTCTAGTAAACATTTTTAAAAAAGATTTATTTATTTATTTGAGAGAGAGAGAGAAAGAAACAGGAGTGGGAGGAGGGGAGAGGGAGAGGGAGAGAGAATCTCAAGCAGACTTCCCCCTGAGCATGGAGCCTGATGTGGGGCTTGATCCCACAACCCTGAGATCATGACCCAAATGGAAACCAAGAGTTGGGCGCTCAACTGAGTGAGCCATCTAGGTGCCCCTCTAGTAAACATTTAAAATAAAATCTAGTGGGAAATTTTTTCTTAACCCAGACTGCAAAATCTTTCAGGTCAGAGGCCATGTTATATAATTTTTCAGAACTTGTAGTGGATACCTTATAATCATTGCCTATGAATGTTGAATCACTGATATTCTGAGATTTTGGAAATTACATTACTTATATGAATGATAATAACATATACACAGTGGCCAGTTAGCATACTTGGAATAATGCTGATAACTCTACTCCCTTTTTTTTAAAACAGAAGTATGGATAATACATGCTATATGATTTTATTTTATTTTGTAGCTATAACAATAACTTAGAATTTATGTTTAAGTACTAGAGCCTTATATATTTGTTTTATTTTATTCTTTTTTCTATCCATTAAAGAGTGTTTTTAAAAAGATCTGAAAGTCTGTTGAGTTTTTTTTTAAGATTTTATTTATTTATTTGACAGAGAGAGAGAGAGATAGAGCAGGAACACAAGCAGGGGGAGTGGGAGAGGGACAAGCAGGCTTCCTGCTGAGCAGGGAGCCTGATGCGGGGCTCGATCCCAGGACCCTGGGATCATGACCTGAGCCAAAGGCAGACAGTTAACAACTGAGCCACCCAGCCGCCCCATCTGTTGAGTATTTTTGTACAAATTTCCACCTAAGCTATTATTTTCTATTTTTCTTCATCTTTTTGGATTAAAGCAATAAAATAGTGTAAATAAACAAATCTATTATATTTCAAGCAGTTGTAATAACAAGTGGTACGTATATAACGTTTAGAAAACAGTGATATAGAAACAAGATATTTAGCTTCAGTTTTCTTGGCATAATGAAAGTTAATGTTTACTTCCAATTTGAGTGTCAATGTTTTCTAATCTAGCTAGTAGTCCTCGATGCAGTCTCCTTAAGCATACTGCAAATTAGCTATGAAGACAAGGAAAAATTGAAATATGAGATAAAAATTAATGTACACATTCTATAAAGAGAGGAATTCTCATTGGCTGCCATGCTATGCTGCCACAAACAGAGAGACTGCCCTATTGAAAAGCAGGAATGTCAATCTTTGTGGTTTTCTGCACAGTGCCCCCTGACATAGTACACATTCACTGCTCCCCATGTTATCTTTTGTTCTGAAAAATCTATATCAATCTAAAAGCAGTGCAGCTGAACCTCTAGAGTAGTGGTTTTCAATCCTGGCTACACTAATATATTTGTGGATGCTCTTGAAAGGATTTGATGCCACCAGAGTCTTTTTTGGTAATTTTGAAATGGGGCTAAAGTATCTGTTCTTCAGAAGTCCTGCTGGTCATTCACATTGAGAACTGCATACTGTGAGTGTTACTTTTTGAGGCAGCCAGGAGTCGGGTCCACCAGCCACATATCAGACCCTCTTCCCATCAATCTAAAGACCTCAATTCCTAGAGAAAAATCTGGAAAGGAATAAACAACAGTCATAGTAGGGAACAGAATCCTAAAATATATGTTTTTTCGTATAAGGCATTGTAGGCAGAGGCAAAAACACCCCTGTTATTAATGCTAAAATGTAATATAGCAAATTTTCAGGTCCTTCACCTATTCCACTAATTGGAGAAACAGAAGCTGAGGGTAAGAGAAAATGCTACATCATTGTGGCAGAGGTCTTTGGTGGGGAATGGGTTTGTATCCAAGTGAGCAGAAAATGGGCCAAAAGTCATCTACACACACTTTGTTTATTGACCAACACTAGATCTGGATGAGGCCCATGGGATGGGGATGGAAAAGATAAATTAGAAAATACGAAAGAAAACATCATCTTGAATAATCAGTGGAGGAGAAGAACTCAGAAAATGATTTGTTGTGAAAACATTTTTTAAAAAATTGGTTGGCAAATATTGATTGAAGAGTTATGGCCTGTAAGAATAGAAGAAGAGGGGCGCCTGGGTGGCTCAGTAGGTTAAATGTCTGCCTTTGGCTCAGGTCATAATCCCAGGGTCTTTGTTTCGAGCCCTGCATCTGGCTCCCTGCTGCGCAGGGAGCTTGCTTCTCCCTCTCCCTCTGCCACTTCCCCTGCTTGTTCTCTCACTCTCTCTCTCAAAGAAAGAAGGAAAGAAAGAAAGAGAACAGAAGAAGAAAATTCTAGGGTAAGATTTAGTTGAGATGAAAAAAAAAAACCCTTTAGAATAATTCTTACCTAATTTTCCAAGTTAATATTGCCCAGCATTTTAGTTCCATTATTAGGCTGAAAGACTACCGATTTTATCTTACTTTATTTTTAAGGTCAATACTTATTTAGATTTACCAATATATTTTACCAATTTTTTTTGCTGACTGAAGTTTTTTTACATCTTACTTCCCTTGCCAAGTTGAGCTTATCCTTTAAAGATATTTTGAAGAAGAATCACAACTTTTTAATGAAAATGGCTTTGCTTTTCTCTCAGTCTTGAGTGTTATAACACTGGATGTAAAGTAAAATTCTAAGTTTTTACATTAATTTTTTCAACACTGAAGCTATTTTAATTCTGGCTACCATTTTTGCTTATGAGAAGTCTGCTACCATTCTAATTACTGATTTTCAGATTGGTATCTGATTTCTCCTTGGTATCTTTTAAGAACTTATCTTTTTGTTTAATGTTTTATATTCACACTACAATTTATTTAGGTGTAGATTTTTTTAAATTTACTTTACTTGGAGATTGTGGACTCCTTTAACATGAAGCTTATTACATGTATTTACTTTTGGAAAACTCTCTGTCTATTCTTCAAATACTGTTTCTCTCTCATTCTCTCCTTTTCAAAATCCCATTATATGTATATTAACTATACCCAAGCAATCATCCATGTGTCTTAATATTTCTCTAATATTTCTCATGTACCTTAGTGTGCATGCTGCATATAGGGTGATTTTTCAGGACAATCTTATAATGTACTAGTTTTCTCTTCTGTTGGTTGTATTCTGCTGTTTAACTTCAATTGATGTTTTATTTATTTCAATGATTATATATATTTAATTTCTATTTGCTTTTCCAAATTCACCCAAGATAGCTAAATATTTGGGTAGATATATTTTAGATACACACACACATTCTTGCTTTCTGAAATATATTTTTTTTCCTTTCTATCTTTGTATCTTTGAACACTAAAACATTTTTATTCTACAGCTTCTATTATCTGTAATTCTTGTGGAGTAAATTGTGCCATTTGTTGGTTTGCAGACCTATCACATGGTAGTTTGTTTCTTCTTGAAATGAGGAATTTTAGACTATGAGTTTATTTTCAGTTGGAGTAACTGTCCCCAGGAATCCCACTTGTTTCACTTGTTCTGGATGACAGACCACTCTGTATGGTACAGTTCTGCATTTATCTCAGCCAGGAGTCATTATTTTCATATTTCACATTTCATAACTGTATTGGCCCAGGTTTAAGATAAAACACAGTGATCCCAACTCCTCTTGATTCAAGGCTTAGGCTATTAATTTTTGACTGCACTTTTTTTTTCTACTACTACCCTGGATGGAGAGCTTGTCACATCCCCAGGCCAAAGCAAAAAGCCATTCTAGCCTATTCTATGTCTCGTGAATAGAACAACTCTTATAGTTTCCAACTATATGCATGGTGCTCAATTCTACTCTCTAGTCATTAGATGCTTAACTCCACCTTTCCTAGAATTAGCTCAAGAGAATAGGAATCTTGTCTGCTGTGTTTAGCTCTGTATTCTCAGCAAATAGACCTGTGCCTGATATATTATCAATAAATACTTATGAAATAATGAAAGAATGCAAGGTAATAGTCATTGTAATTCACATATTTTTGTTGATCAAGCAGGATTTATTGGTTTGTAATATTTTTATAATAAAATGTATCAAACATGATTTCTGTTTGAATTTACATTGAATAGTTATATCTACTCCCAGCATTTATTCTCGTACATCATATACTTAGTTCCTTTATTTTTTTCATACAAAGAAAGTACATTTCTCATTAAAAGATTATTCTGATCTTAGTTGGTAGGATATATGTAACTTTTTGTTTATTTTTACTTAGCCAAAAGACACCAAACAAGGGCTTAAACTAACTCAGCAAGAGGTCTGAATGTGGGAGAATCTACAGTTTGTTTGTTTTTAGGGGCTTAATGATGTTCAAAACTCTATGATTCTCTTTGCCTTTCTGAATCTAGGTCTAATACAGATTCCTTAGTCCCAAGCATCACTACAAGAAAGAGGATTTTTCTTTCTTCAAGGTGGGATACCATTCCCAGAAACCTCTCAATAGCTTTACCACCCATAGGCCAGAATCAGTCCACATACTCACACGTAAGGAGGCTTGGAAAATGTATAGCTGGAAAAGAATTGGATTCCCATATTTGCTTTAAAAAACATTGTTTATATCCCAAGACTAAGCATGTCACTTTCCCAAACCAATTTAGAATTTAGTTTTTAAAGAAATGGGAATAGCTGTGGAATTGGCAAGTGATAGGGTTTCCCATACTTACTGGCCCACAGTGCTTTAGTTTCTTGATTATCAAAAGAGCTGTGGCTTTCTTTTAAAATGTTAGATAAAAATCAACTAAAGAAGAACTGTTTAATACTTAGAAAACTTTATTCATGAAATGATTTTACTATCGTTTACATACTTACAGGTATTAATAATAAAAATGAGTTAAGCATTTAAAGAAATTCTATCAATTCTAAAGAGGAATAAAAACCACCAGTCACAAACTTCATACAAAAACTTGCTTCAGAAAGAGTCTGAAAAAGTCAAATTACATTCACCAAGATACACATTTTGACAATTTTTTCCTCAAATTTTAATACATAGCTTTATTATCTGGAATTGAATTAAGTATCCAGCATACTAATTTATTACAGATTAGGTTATAAAATTCAGTGTTTCTTTGAGTAAGTTTTTCTGAATATAAATGAAAATATCTTTAGCTAATATGAAAAATATTTTAAGCTTAGCCCATAATCCTTTTTTTCCCCAGATTTATTTCAAGGAACTTAAATAATTCATTAAAAATTGTGGGTCTCCTACTACAGGTTAGGATCTATTCTAAATGCTCAGCTAATAATAGAAAACAAGGTAGACATGGACCTTGCCCTCCTGGAACTTACCCGCTAGAAGAAAATACAGATTTCTTTGTCATGATTGTTGGTAGGTTTAAATGAGAATGGGTATAGGATTTAGTGTCTGTCCCATGTTTATTGCTTACAAATTGTTAACTATTATTAATTTTATTTAAAAAATGATACGCAAGTGTTATGAGAAGTGAATTGTATGGTTTTGTGGGAGAACATAAGAGGAACAGAGAGATCTTTCTGAGGAAGGCCTAAGAATGAGGCATTCTTTGAATGTTCAGGGCCTGGGCTTATGTGCCCTTAGGGTCAGTCCTTGCTCTTCCTCTGCATTGCTCCTGCTCCATGGGATGACCTGTTAGCGGGTTTCTGAAAGGAGTTAACCAGTGGGAGATTCTGGTTGGAGAAGAGAGAAAGGGAAGAGGGAGAAGCCAGAGTAGTTCTCTTCCACTCCTCTAACACAAAGGGCTTACCTAGTAGCAGCTACATTTCCTCCATCTGGTTCTGCTAAATAGGCCTACTGTAGTTCCCGCTTTTGCCAGATGAATTGATACCATGGGCTTCAGAAACATGCCTTCTCCCTCTGTTGATACACACTAGTGTTGACAGGGGCTATCTGCTATTGCTAATCTCCCTCCCCTGTTGGGCTTCTCAGTTTCACCTTGTGTTCAACCGATTTCTCTTCATTCAGTTCTCTTTGTTATAAACATTTGAAGTGGTTTTTGTTTGGTTTGGGTGTTTGTTTGTTTGTTTACCATGAGACACCAGGTAAAAAGTAGGTATTGAGACATGTTCTAGATAGCACAAAGAGACAGACATGTTCTAGGTAGAACAGAGTATGTAATACTGTTTCTATGCATTATAGAAAGCCACCAGAAAATGTTGAGGATATATTATTATTATTTTGAGAAAATAATAGTGTGCTGACACAGATATAAATATTTAATAATCTTAAATTGTGGTTTTTCAAAATTTTCAGTTTTTTAAGAGGTTATTTTTACTGGAATGTGAGCATACAGATATTCTTGGATTCTCTCTCACACTCTCTGTACTTTTCAAATCCTGGTTCCACTACTTACTAGTTACCTGATGTTGTGTTAAGTTACTTTACCTCACTGTGCCTTAATTTACTCAATTGTAAAATGGAAATAATAATAGTAACTATTTACCTCATAAAGAGCTTAAAATGATGCCTGGCATACAATGAGTACTCTAAAATTGTGAGTAGTTATTATTATTATGTTATTTGCCAATTTTAAAGGAGGGGAAACTACGTTTTGCTCTGGTAAGTGAGGAATGATTTTTTTTTTGCTTTGCTTAACCTAGACTTTAGGCAGACTTGCAGGGCTATGGAAAAATGAATGGAAGTGGATGCTGTGAAGGTTTTGAAGGACCTTGTATGACATATAAAATTTCATTAACTATCTGGAAGGTAAGAACTGTTAACAGTTGGGCACCTGGGTGGCTCAGGAGGTTAAGTGACTGTCTTCGGCTCAGGTCATGATCCCGGAGTGCCAGGATCGAGTCCCGCATCGGGCTCCCTGCTCAGCGGGGAGTCTGCTTCTCCCTCTGACCCTACCCCCTCTTGTGCTCTCTCTCTCACTCTCTCTCTCAAATAAATAAAATAAAATCTTAAAAAAAAAAGGAACTGTCAACAGTTAAGGGAGATATATTTATCTTTTTATAATTACTATTTTTTTTAGAAAATAATCTCTGAAACCTTTGGGTGATAGAATTGGAAGAAGGTGAGAGTGGAGACTGAGAGGCATATAAGAAAGCTCTAGACACCCTCCAGGACATATGTCAGGAAAGACACTGTTAGCCCATATGGTGTCTTTGTGCTAATTGAAAGGAGACTCCCCTTCCTCCATGCAGATGGAGCGTCATGCAGGAGCATATGGTTTGGTGAACAGACTTTCCAAGCCAAGAGTCCTTATGCAGTTAACAAACTGCCCCAGTTTACACTGCAAGCACCCCAGACTTTACCCAGAGCCTGGCAAAGGTGGTTAAGAATGAATAAAGAATAAGTTGGATTTCATTTTTTTTGAATATTTCTTTTTTTTTCCAAAGATTCTATTTATTTATGAGAGAGAGAGAGAGAGAGAGAGAGAGCACATGAGCAGGGGGAAGGGCAGAAGAAATAGACTCCCTGCTGAGCATGGAGCCCAATGCTAGGCTCAATCCCAGGCCCTGGGGATCATGACCTGAGCCGAAGGCAGATGCTTAACCAACTGAGCCACCCAGGTGCCCCATAAGTTGGATTTCAAAAAGACTCCCTTGTAAGCTAATTCTTGGCCTTCAGTGACAGTCACATGGGGATGGGGCTCATTCCTCAAGGAGGTTTAATATCAGGACAGAAATGAATCCTTTATGAATGATGATAGGCAAGCACACAATAAGAGATTATATATATAGTAAGAAAATCTATCAGTATTTCCCAAACAAAATATTAAAGTCAGTGTGACTCTCTGCTAATGAAACTGAAGGACATAGCACAACAGTAAAAATATTACTTTATTATTTATTTTGTGTTTTTCTTCTTCAGGGCAAATTCTTGCCCTGTAACCTTACTGTTACTTCTGTTTCTTCCTCATAAAAAAAAAAGAAAAAATTTACTTCTAAAAAAATGCTTTAGAGCACTTTCAAAAAACTTTCTGATAAAAAGCCAAGCATATATTTCATTTGTTATACAGGAATACATTGTTTCATACACAAAGCAAATATTTATTAACCAGCTTTTATGAGTTGTCTATGAAGTCTTTGATTTATACATGCATGCCTGTAAGCTTTGTATTCAATTAGTGTTTCTAACCATTCCTTCTGAATAAGATGTAATGTGCAGTTTCTTATAATCAGAAAATTTTTATTCTTTCTTTTTAAATGCACTCTTAGTGCTTCAAATTTGCAGAAACACTTTGGCAGAATTTGGGAACAGATTGCAAGCATCATTACTTTGGCACTGTCAAAGCTTACCTAATTTAATGGGTATATTTTAGCACATTTTTCATTCGATTATAGCTGCCACAGATAGGAATGTTATCCTTATGTGAAAGTTACAGCAGTGATGACAAGTATAGATGTCAGTTCCAGAATTATGGACAGAGGCCTCCAGCTAAATCATCCTCTAAGACAGTTTGACACATCTAGATTCATAAAAATAAGTGATGAATGTGAACCCTTTCTAATTAGGTGACAAGCCAGAGGTACCACCTGAATATAACTAAGTTCTGGAATAAAATTAAGAGACATAAATAATTATAACTTTTTAAATATTTTATTCATATTGTTCATATATAGTCTTAGATGTGTAAGTCTAGTTAAAGAAATAAATATACTTACAAAAGTTGTTTGCGGAGGCAAGTTTAACCTAGTTTACATGTTAGCTATGATACTGATTAAAAAAAAAATTTAAGATTGCAAGAAAAGTAACTCTAATGTTCTTTGTAGTTGAGACCAAAATTATGAATCCATTTTGGTCATAATGAAATTTTGAAAATCCAATAACATCTGTCAATTCAAAGATTATTTATTTTGCTTCACAACATCTATTAGAGTTATTTTAAAAGGTAGTAGCAGTTGAAATTAACTTGGTGATTTACTTAAAAGTCAGAAGCACAGTAGGAAAAGCATAGATATGATACTAAGAACTTTATGCTTATCTTAGAAACAGGATAAATTATCAAAATATAGCAACATAAGAAACTTCAGAAAAATCCCCAAAATGTGAAAGTTTTAAATTTATGTCACTTGTTTAGTTAGGTTATTACTTCACTTTCTTTTTTTAGTATATCTCCTTCATCTTGCTAAAGAAAACTGTATGTAGGGGTACCTGGGTGGCTCAGTAGGTTAAATGTCTGCCTTTGGCTCAGGTCATGATCTCAGGGTCCTGGGATCCAGCCCTGTGTTGGGCTCCCTGCTCAGTGGGGAGCTTGCTTATCCCTCTCCCTCTTCTCCTCCCACCTGCTTGTGCCCTCTCTCTCTCAAATAAATAAATAAAACATCTTAAAAAAAAACCTGTATTATACAATTCAAAGAACATTTTTAAATGAAATATGAAAATGTAAACCTCTAATATCTTTACCTTTTATTCAAAAAAATCCACATGAGAAAAGATATATTTTAATGGTGGTTATTCCAATTTAATAGATACTTGCTTCCCAAATAAGAGTTGTGATAAGAAGAAACAATAACCTTTCTTGAAGTAGTCGGTCTTATCACACAGAGTATGTGCCAAATAGACCTTAAGATGCCTCCCTGATGGTGCACTTGTATAGTGATACCAGGTGAAAAAACAAAGCTACAATTCTTAAGACAGAACATCTAACTCTTCAACTTTAATAAGTAATTTCTGAACCCTTGCTGAATGTACTTATTTTATGCATTATAGGTACATTTTTATTTTTTTTAATTTATCTTTTTTTAAGATTTTATTTATTTATTTGACAGAGAGAGAGAGAGTGCGCACAAGCAGGGGGAGCAGCAGGCAGAGGGAGAGGGAGAAGCAGGCTCCCTGCAGAGTGGGGAACCTGATGTGGGACTTGATCCCAGAACCCTGGGATCATGACTTGAGCTGAAGACAGTTGCTTTACCGACTGAGCCACCCAGGCACCCTATAGGTGCATTTTTTAAAAAGATGGTAGTGCTATTAGCCTACAAAAAAAGCTGTACCTATTATAGTTCTGCGGCAACTTAATATGATTTATGGCAATTTGCCTGCCATTTATTCACCACTAATAAGTGATAAATTGTTTTAATAACATAAATGGGTTGCACTTCTCATAAATGAAATTAATAAAAAGTATACATTTTGATGATAAATGATCAGAATTACCCATACCAGATATGTTGGCCAGTATTTCAAACAGATTGGCTTCCATTTGTGTACCCTGTTGCCATTCATCATGATCAAGGTTTTCTTCTAAGATGGTATAATATTCCATATCTCACAACTAATTGGTCTCCTTAAGCCAGTAAGCAAATGAATCCCTAAAGCAATTAGGCAGTTTGAGAAAGCTATGAACTGTTCAGATTTCTATAATAAAATTCTACTTGATAAGTATTTAATGAAGTTAAATAAAAGAATTCACAAAGCTTATATACTTGCTTGAATACATTTATTACTAAAAGATGTTTGTGTAAGTTATGGATTACACTCATTTTTAGTAATACAAGTCCCCAAAAACTGACTGACTTAAACGAGCGGGTGTTTTATTTTCCTATACTTATCTCCACTTTAAGTAATAATATCAGGCTGGTGAAGTAGCTCAGAGATGTCACCGGAAACACCAGCTTCTTCCAGCTGTCTACTCAGCCATATGGGTTTTGTCCTGCTTATTGCTAGCATGTTGCATGTGCCATCTCTAACATCATATTGATGTTATAATCAGAAAGAAGAGAAAGGTCAAAAGGACAAGACATAGAGAAGAGGGCAACAGTGCCTGTCTCTTTTAAACAGCTTTTCCAGAAGCCCCTCGTGACGTTGACTTACAGAACTTTAGCCTGGATTAGGTCACATTGCCACCCTTATATTCAAAGGAGTTTGGGAGATGGAAGATTTTAATATTTTGTGGACTACTACCTTGAACAAAATTGGGACTCTATTAGTACTAGAATGCTTCTGAGAATTTGAAGCATTCACCTACAAGAAACTCATTTCATAAAGACACATGCAGATTAAAAGTGAAGAGATAGAAAAGCATTTATCAAGCAAATGGAAGTGAAAAGAAAGCTAAGGACAACAATATTTATACTGGACAAAATACACCTTAAAACAAAGAATATACAAGAGACAAAGAATGACACTATATAATCATAAAGGTAATAATTAAACAAAAAGATATAACAGTTATAAATTTGTATGCACCAACATGGGAGCACCCAAATAAATAAAGCAGTTAATAACAAACATAAAGGAAGTAATCAGTAGTAATACAATTATAGTAGGGGACTTTAATACCTCACTTACATCAATGGACAGATTATACAAACAGAAATATAACACGGAAACAGTGGCTTTGGGCCATGACATTTTAGGCCAGATGGATCTAATAGATATATTCAGAGCATTCCATCCTAAAACAGCAGAATACACATTCTTTTCAACTGCACATGGAACATTCTCCAGAATAGATCATGTTAGGCCACAAAACAAGTCTCAACAAGTTCAGAAAGAGAGTAGTCTGATACCATTTATTTTTTCCCATCACAACACTGTGAAACTAGAAATCAACCACAAGACAAAAATCTGGAAAGAACACATGGAGGTTAAATAACATGTAACTAAGCAATCAATGGGATAACCAAGAGATCAAAGAGGAAATTAAAAAATACATGGAAACAAATGAAAATGAAAACACAGTCCAAAGTCTTTGGGATAAAGCAAAAGTTGTTCTAAGAGGGAAGTTTATAGAAATACAGGTTTACCTCAAAAGCAAGAAAAATATCAACTAAATAACCTAACTTTATACCCAAACAAGCTAGAAAAAGAACAATAAACAAAATCCTAAACCAGCAGAAGAAAGGAAATAATAAAGATTGGGGCAGAAATAAATGAAATAGAAACTAAAAAAGAACAATAAAACAGATGAATGAAACCAAGAGCTGGTTCCTTGAAAAGATCAAAAAAATTGATAAGCCTTTAGCCAGATTCATAAAAAACAAACAAACAAAAAACAGAGAGAGAGAAAGGACTCGAACAAAATCAGAAACAAAAGAGGAGAAATAACAGCCAACTCCACAG
Source organism: Phoca vitulina (assembly GCF_004348235.1). Taxonomy (NCBI): domain Eukaryota; kingdom Metazoa; phylum Chordata; class Mammalia; order Carnivora; family Phocidae; genus Phoca; species Phoca vitulina. The sequence goes on along the minus strand of NW_022589705.1, from coordinate 44,943,656 downwards.
ATATGCAAAAGATTATAAGGGAATATTATGAGAAATTATATGCCAACAAGATGGACAACCTAGAAGAAATGGATAAATTCCTAGAAACATATAACCTCCCAAAACTGAATCAGGAAGAAATAGAAAACTTGAACAGACTGATTACCAGCAATGAAATTGAATCAATAATCAAAAACTCCCAACAAGCAAAAGTCCAGGATGAGGTGGCTTCACAGATGAATTCTACCAAACATTAAAAGAAAATTAATAACTGTTCTTCTCAAACTATTCCAAAAAATAGAAGAGGAAGGAAACTTCCAAATTCATTCTGTGAGGCCAGAATTACCCTGATGCTAAAACCAGGTGAAAGACTCTAAACAAAAGAGAACTACAGAACAATATCTCTGATAAACATAGATGCAAAAACCTCAATAAAATATTAACAAACCAAATCCAACAACATATTTTAAAAAATTATTCACCACAATTAAGTGGAATTTATTTCTAGGATACAAGCGTGGTTCAATATTTGCAAATCAATTAAAATGATACATCACATCAACAAAAGAAAAGTTAAAAAGTAGGATCATTTCAATAGAGACGGAAAACACATTTGACAAAAGTACAACATCCATTCATGATAAAAACCCTCAACAAAGTAGGTTTGGAGCGAACATACCTCAACATGATAAAGAGTATATATGAAAAACTCACAGCTTACATCATTCTTAATGAGGAATAACTGAAAGCTTTTCCCCTAATATCAAGAACAAGGCAAAGATGCCCACTCTCACCACATTTATTAAACATAGTACTGAAAGTCCTTGTCACAGCAATCAGACAAGAAAAAAGAAATAAAAGGCATCCTAATTGGCAAGGAAGAAGTAAAACTTTCACTATTTGCAGATGGCATGATACTATAAAGCCCTTAAGATACACCAAAAAACTACTAGAACTGAAAAATGAATTCAGTAAGGTCCAGGATACAAAATCAATGTATAGAAATCCTTTGCATTTCTACACACTAATAATAAAGCAACAGAAAGAGAAGTTAAGAAAACAGTTCCTTACAATTGCATCACAAATATTAAAATACCTAGGAATAAATTTAACCAAGGAGGTAAAAGACCTGTACGCTAAAAACCATAAAACATTGATGAAAGGAATTGAAGATGACAAAACAAATGAAAAGATATCCCATGCTCATGGATAGGGAGAACAAATAGTGTTAAAATGTCCATACTACCCAAAGCAATCTACAGATTTAATGCAATCCCTATCAAAATACCAACAACATTTCTCACAGAATTAGAACAAACAATCCTAAAATTTGTATGGGATCACAAAAGACTCTGAATAACCACAACAATCTTGAAAAAGAAGAACAAAACTGGAGGTATTACAATCTCAGAGTTCAAGACACACTACAAATCTATAGTAATCAAGACAGCATAGTACTGGCACCAAAATAGACACCTAGATCAACGGAAAAGAATAGAAAACTCAGAGATAAACTCACAATTATATGGTCAATTAATCTTCAACAAAGAAAGCAAGACTATGCAATGGGAAAAAGACAGTCTCTTCAACAAATGATGTTGGAAAAATTGGACAGCTACATGCAAAACAATAAAACTGGGCTACTTTCTTATACTATACACAAAAATAAATTCAAAAGGATTAAAGACCTAAATGTGAGACCTGAAAACATAAAAATCTTAGAAGAGAGCACAGGCAGTAATTTCTCTGACATTGGCCATAGGAACATCTTTCTAGGTATGTCTCCTAAGGCAAGGGAAACAAATGCAAAAATAAACTATTGGGACTACATCAAAAAAAAAAAAAAAAGCTTTTGCACAGAGAAGGGAACAATCAACATAACTAAAAAACAGTATGCTGATCAGGAGAAGATATTTGCAAATTTATATCTAATAAAGGGTTAGTATTCAAAAAACATAGAGAACTTATACAATTCAACACCAAAAAAAAAAAAATCAATTAAAAAATGGCAGAAAACATGAACACACATTTCTCCAAATAAGACATATAGATGGCCAACAGACACATGGAAAGATGCTCAACATCACTCATCATCAGGGAAATGAAAATTAAAACCACAATGAGAGGGGCACCTGAGTGGTTCAGTTGGTTGAGCGTCTGTCTTCAGTTGAGGTCATGATCCCAGGGTCCTGGGATTGATCCCCGCATCAGGCTCCCTGCTCAGCTGAGAGTCTGCTTCTCCCTCTCCCTCTGCTGCTCCCCCTGCTTGTACTCTCTCCCTCTCTCTCTGTCAAATAAATAAATAAATATATATCTAAAAAAAAAAAAAAAAGCCACAATGAGATATCACCTCATACCTGTCAGAATGGCTAAAATTAAAAACACAAGAAACAGCAAGTGTTGGCAAGGATGTGAAGAAAAAAGAACCCTCATGCATTGATGGTGGGAATGTAAATTGGTACAGCCACTGTGGAAAACAGAATGGAAGTTCCTTAGAAAATTGAAAATGGAATTACCATATGATCCATTCCACTACCGGATATTTACCCAAAGAATATGAAAACATGAATTCAAAAAGACATATGTACCCCTTTATTTATTGCACCATTATTTTTAAAAGTCAAATTATGGAAGCAACCCAAGTGTCCATCAATATATGAATGGATAAAGAAAATGTGTATGTGTAGGTATATATGTATAAAGAAGATGTGGTGTATGTGAGATATATATATGAATATTATTCAGCCATAAAAAATGAAATCTTGCCATTTGCAACAACATGGATGGAGGAGAGAATATAATGCTAAGTGAAATAAGTCAGTCAGAGAAAGACAAATACCATATAGTTTCACTCATATGGGGAATTTAAAAAATAAACAAACTAGCAGAAGGAAAAAGACGAGAGAGACAAACCAAAAAACAGACTCTTAACTATAGAGAACAAAGGATGGTTACCAGAGGGGAGGTGGGTTGGCGGATGGGTAAAATAGGTGAAGGGGATTAAGAGTACATTTATCATGATGAGCACTGACTAATGTACAAAATTGTTCAATTACTATATTGTACACCTGAAACTAATATAATGCTGTATGTTGATTATATTAGAATTATTTTTTTAAATAATAATTTTTTTAAAAAAGAAGTACTTGGAGCATTCCAAGTACAATAAACACCAAAATGTAAACATTCTTACTTATTTGTCAAATTTTGAAATTTTACCTACAAATATTACTCTAAGAATTGCTATAAATTTGAGTTCTCATATTTACGAGATGGTATATAAACTATAAATTGACCTAATGACTTTTGTAATAATATTATACTGTATAATAACATGAACAAAACTACAAATGTTTCAGTAATGTTAACAAAGCCTGATGAGTTGTCCTGCAAGTAGAAAGTATTATATAACATTTGTTATATGAGCTTATATAACACTAGGTCTAACTAATGCTTTTTGCAACAATGTTGGTAGCTGGTTTAAATCACATTATGTGGAATGATAACTTTTTCTTGTTCAGTGACTCATATATTTTTAGGTGACCACTCCCTTTGAAATAATGCTTTGTAATTTAAAAAACACCAGGTCTTTTGTTATCAAAAACTTATGCCAGCATTTGTTTATTTAATGTTCATTAAATTGAATGCTGATTTATCCCAACCACTCTGATTGACATTGAGTCTATAGTAGTGAACCTGGCTTACTTTTTGCTCTCAGGAGTTGATAGTCTGATCTAGTGAATGCCAGTGGTTGCCAGGATCCACAATTCCACAGGCCACCATTCATTATACTCTAAGTGAAAGATGCCTCCCCCAGGTTGTTATAAAGAGAAGGCTCCAGGTTAACCACATGCATATTACAATAGCTTCTCAGTTTTCCACCATAATTGGGAAATGGGATTTTTCTCAAGGGGAAAAATGTAATGTTGTTTGGAGGATTAAATAAGATAACATATAGGGATTATATAGGCACAATAAATTTTAGTTTCAAAAGAAATGTTCAGTTTTCTTGGTTAACAGTATGGACTCAGGAACCACATGGCCTGAATTCAAATTCTGGCTTGATCATTTTCTAGCTGTGAATGACCTTGAGAAATGTCCTCTATGCATTGCTGACCTCATAGGGCTACTGTGAGGATAAATGAGCTATGTAATTCCTGTAATCATACATTCTCAATATTTTTGGTTATTAACCTATTAATTGAAGCTGAATTATTAAGAATTATTAAGACTCCGCATCCATTTTATTCATCAGTATTTGATAGTCATTTTCCTAGCTGTTTTATGCACTTTTCTTTGCCTTTGTTTTTGTTTTTTTGTTTGTTTTGTTTTGTTTTTTTTTAAAGATTTTATTTATTTATTTGAGAGAGAGAGAAAGAGAGAGAGCATGAGAGTGGGGAGGGTCAGAGGGAGAAGCAGACTCCCTGCCGAGCAGGGAGCCCGATGCGGGACTCGATCCAGGGACTCCAGGATCATGACCTGAGCCAAAGGCAGTCGCTTAACCAACTGAGCCACCCAGGCGCCCTTCTTTGCCTTTGTTAATAAAATAAATATCTTTTAAACTTTTCCTCATATTTAAATACCATTACTACAAATATTGATATACCACAGTAAAACTAGCTCACATTTATTGATTGCTTACCTTTTTAAAAAAGATTTTATTTATTTATTTGAGAGAGAGAGCACAGAGGGAGAGGGAGAGGGAGAAGGAGACTCCCCGCTGAGTAGAGTCTGATGCGGGGATAAATCCCAGGACCCTGAGATCATGACCTGAGCCAAAGGCAGATGTTTAACTGACTGAGCCACCCAGGCATCCCTATTGATTTCTTACTGAGCACAAAGGACTGATGTAAGCATCTCACATGTATAATATCACTTGAGTCTCAGAACAAAGTTTGCTATTGTGAATTTAGAGGTTTTATTTTATTTTTGTTTTGTTATTGGCTTCTTTGCATAGTCTCAGCTATAATTCATATAGTTGAGGCTTCTTTTTTTTTTAATTTTTATTTATTTTTTATTTTATTATGTTGTGTTGATCACCATACATTACATCATTAGTTTTTGATGTAGTGTTCCATGATTCATTGTTTGCGTATAATACCCAGTGCTCCATTCAGTATGTGCCCTCTTTAATACCCATCACCAGGCTAACCCATCCCCCCACCCCCCTCCCCTCTAGAACTCTCAGTTTGAGGCTTCTTAATAAGTGAAAACAAGTTAAGTAAAAATGAATATTTTAGGTACTTTGAACACTGCTTACTAAGCTCACAGAAGCATTCTAACATAATGTTTCTCTGTTTTCTCCAGGATAGATATCTCTGCATAGAAAGAGAAGCTATGATTCTGATCTAGAACGTTACCTCAGCCCACCCCCACCCCAACTGCAGCTATTTGATTTACTCCCTAATGAAAATGATTATTCATGGTGTTTGGAAAAATTATGATTGACCAATGCAGTACTTCATTTAAAAAAAAAAAAAAAAAGAAATTTTTTAATATTAATATAAAATTCCAAAATTATGGAAGAGATTATTTAAGAGTTAAGCTTTTGCATTAACACAGGATTCTAATTTTTAAAAATCCTGTCCTAAACCCACACCATAAAGTCATTCTGTCTTGATCTCAATCCAAAGTGACAGAGGCAAGTACAGTAAACAGTTCCTTATTTGTCAGTAATCAGACCACAAAATCTGAGTTAATAAAATAATCAATTAACCTTTAACACAAAAGACTAATGGAGATGCAATTTGTGTTATTTTGCTGAAGATGTCATGACAAAATATCCCAGACTGGATGCCTTAGACAACAGAAATTTGTTTTCTCACAGTTCTGGAAGCTGTAAGCCCAACATCAAATTGACATTAGGTTTGATTTCTTCTGAGACTTCTCTCCTTGGCTTGCAGATTCCTACCTTTTCACCATGTTCTTAAATTTCCTCATGTGCATGCCCCAGTATGTCTTTGTGTGTACAAACTTCCTCTTCTTATAAAGACAACATTCAGATTGGATAAGGCCCATCCTAATGCCTGATTTTAATTTAAGCAACTCTTTTTTTTTTTTTTTTTTTAAAGATTTTTTTTTTTATTTATTTATTTGAGACAGAGAGAATGAGAGAGAGAGAGAGCACATGAGAGGGGGGAGGGGCAGAGGGAGAAGCAGACCCCCTGCCGAGCAGGGAGCCCGATGCGGGACTCGATCCCGGGACTCCAGGATCATGACCTGAGCCGAAGGCAGTCGCTTAACCAACTGAGCCACCCAGGCGCCCTAATTTAAGCAACTCTTTAAAGACCTTATTTCCAAATACACTCACATTCTGGCATATTTGGGATTACTGCCTTAACATATGAATTTTTAAAAATTATTTATTTATTTGAGAAGAGAGTGAGAGAGAGAGAGAGAGAGCAGGGGGAGGGGCATAGGGACAGAGATAATCTCAAGCAGACTCGGCATTGAGTGGAGCCTGAAGTAGAGCTCGATCTCATGACCCTGAGATCATGACCTGAGTGGAAATCAAGAGTCAGACACTTAACCAACTGAGCCACCCAGGCGCCCCTAACATATGAATTTTAAAGAGGAGGGGCACAATTCAGTCCATAACAGTCTCTTTAGACATCATTTTTCTTCCATACCCCCTTATTTATTGGACATTAGACTTCAGCTAAAATGTACAAAACAAGTAATAACATGAAATAATATATTTTTTCATATTGTAGTAATACATCATGTTATTCTGATCAAGAATATGCTATTTTTTTAACAAACACAGAGGGCAACTTATTTAAATACAAAGTCTAACAAAATCTTGGTTTTTGTGATGAAAGCTATTTCAGATTAGATCACTGTATTGACATGTAATGTGTTGCATCTATTAATCTAACTATATTTTTACCAATGCCTATTTAATAATGCTAGCCAATGTAGAAAAAAATGCCATTCTAGGTAAAAAATTTGGTACTTGTACCATTCACTGCTAGCAAACATAACTTTTATTCAATACTAGCAAAATAGTTCTGATTCATTATTTTTAAAGACTCCTATGTAAAATAACACTGCTTAAAAATGAGAAAATATTTTTGTATGTAGGATAGTACCCAAGAAAGATTGTTTTGAGGCTCCTGGGTAGCTCAGTCAGTTAAGCAGCCTACTCTTGATTTCAGCTCAGGTCATAATCTCAGAGTGGTGAGATCCAGCCCCGTGTTGGGCTCCATGCTGGGTGTGGAGCCTGCTTAAGATTCTCTCTCCCTCTCCCAATCCCCCTTATCTCTCTTTCTCTCTCAAATAAATAAATAAACTCTTTTTTTAAAAAAAAGAAAGATTATTTTATTTGTTGTGATTTTTAAACCTTTTAAATTTTGTACTGAAATTGATCTGGATTTACAAAGAAAAATAATTTTTTTTCTTTCTCTCCTACATCTTCAGATAAATTTCGGTTAAGAGTATTTATGCTGTATATTGGTTATTGGTATTTGTTTGCTTCAGTATTCCCTTGTGCATATTATGTGCTTATCAGTATAGTGCTGCCAGGCACATAGTACTCAAAATCAATTCACTGTGCAAAACTTCTGACTGAGTAACATATATTCAAATATATCACCTTTATTTACAATTGTACTTTCATTCATTAGACATGCAGTCAGGTGCTATTTTTGGAATTCTTACCATGTGCCAAGCACAGTGCTAAGCTCTTCCTCTTGCCTTTTTGTATTATTTCCCTAAGCAAGAGTATTACCAATCTCCAACTTATGTTGGTCAGAATGCCATGTTTTCCCAAAAGATCCTCTCCAAGATCATGCAATTCAGTGTTCTTCAGACACGAATTTCACAGAGCAGTGGTATTTTTTTAAAAGTTGGAACATTTTATTAGAATAATAATGATAAATTTACCATTTATCACTGCCATTTTATGAAAAAGAACATTTCAACACCAAAAAGATTGCTCAATGCAAACCTCAAAACTTTATTATTCTCATTTCCCCAGTGAAACCTTTGTCATCCACAGTCCAAAATTTGTGAAAACAGAAGAGAAGGAAAGAGACAGTAAATATCAAGTGAACTAATTAAAGACCTATGGATAGAATAGTGCATCCCTTCTCAAAATGTTAGGGATTTTTGAATTAAAACATCAAAAAAAAATGTTGCTGTGTAACATTTGAAAGAATGACACTTAGAATTTTTAATATATAGTAATAGATAAATAGGAAAGAATATATTTAAAAAATTGTGAAGTCATCTACTTGTGGCTTTAGTTTCCTAACAAGATTTTTCAAGTTATTGAAGATATTTTATAATACAAACATTTCTCTCTTTATAAAAAGTAGAGTTTCAAAATAACTTCTTCACTGAACAGAATTTTTAGATCCTAAATACTGATAAATGTCTATGATGTTAATGATAGTAGAGATAAATTAGAGTGACAATATAATGGAAAGCATCAAGAAATAACTACTATAATCCTTTACTACATAATAATTATAAAAAATAGAAGGGAAGGAAAGGAAAATAAAAGACATAAATATTCAATTAGAAGCAAAATCATAGTTATTTGTAAAGGTATAAAAATCTACAGTCAATTATAGACCCAAAATTAGATACTTGCATTGTGAGTCTGTGTGCATGTGAGAGATACTGGTTACTGACCCAAATTCACATGGCCTAATTTCTCACCAGCACTTGTATGTTTCTAATACTAGTGATAAATATTCCTGATATATTATTACTATGTGATTAATCTGGAAGACCAAAACTTAATAATGTTTTTAAAGTAAAATGACTAGTCAAAAACATTACAATTATTTGTTTAAAACAATAATTTATTGTATTCTTAATGGCACTGTCTTTTTCATAAATGATTTTATGTAAAGAATTACCAATGCTTCAAGAAAATTCTTATAGGTAGAATTACTTCAGAGTGACACATAGAATTACATGTGGAACCAGATTAGAAGGATATCTATGTTGTTCAATTTAAAAAGTACTGTAAAGATTCCCAAGGATCCCCTTCATCCAGGTGCTGTTTCTGAACCACCATAAGTAAAATGCATACATAATATCTTTTCCCGGATAGGTCTTTTCTCTATAAAACATTATAAGGGGTAATATTGAATGAATTCACCATAAAATGTTGACTTACGCAGATCTGCAGAGAATCTAGATAGAATAAAGGCACAGAAAGCATTGGAAATGAGGAAAATGAACAAAAAGATATTTGAAGGTTCATGCACATGGATTTTTTTTCTATTTAAAATTTTTGTCTAGGAATAGTGTTGGATTTTTATCATGTTACCTTGCAGATTGTTCATTTATTTCATGTTCTTCAGCAAGTACAAAGGTATATTTATCCTCCATGCTTGTTTATAGAACATTTCTATCAAGTGAAATAAATTCCTTTGATTTATTAATATTTAAATTATGGAAATTAATTGGTTAAAAAACTCTGTATACTATTTTACTAATGTTCTCTAATGTACTTTATAGTAGTTGTTTTTAACTCATCACTTTTATACTAGTAGCATGAGCATTTAATGGCTCTTACTTGATCCTGAAGTAATTATATACATTCTTAGCAATATTATTCTGATACAATGCAAAAAAGCCAGGGTTAACAGAAGTCTTATAGCATAGAGATCTTGGAATTAGAGAAATGTGAATTTGAATCCTATCTTTCCTACTTCCTATCTGTGTCATCTCCTGCAGTTTACATACTTAGCATTTCTAAGGCTCAATTTCCTCACATTTTGAATACAATGGTAATATTTTAAGTAATTTCTATTAGTTTGTTTCTACCTTTCCAAAATATATCATGACAAATGAATGTTTTGTAAAAAAAACATGTAACTTCTATTATTGTCAGCATGAAGCACTGCTTACCCTGAAAGTACTTCCCAAGAAAACAACTAAAACATCTGGATGAAATATAAATTAAAATTTCTTTAAATGAATTCTGAGCTGGCTAGATAATAAGGAAGTAGCCAAAAGCTAAATGAAGGAGAAAACCATGGAATCTAGGTAAGAATTGAAGCTAGATTTACCCTAGGGACATCTGCTAAACTATAGGACACTTGAGCTCTTATTTTGGTGGTTAGAAACGGCCAAGCAGTCAGGAAGTAAAGCTTAGATATTCTCTGGGCTAAATACACTCTAATCAGGACCTCAAAGAATCCTCAAAGATAAAATTTCCAAGAAAAATGAGCTCATCTTATAAAGTCACGACATGCATAAAGAAACCAGAAAACATAAAAAGCATGGTACCATAAATCAGAATCAGCAGAAAAAAGAACCAAAAGAATCATATTACAAAGTTTTCAGGTATTAGAATTATCTTAAATTTATGTGTTTTAAGAAATAAGAAATGAAAATGTGAGAAAAGAATAGGAGTCTATAAAAATAATCAGGTGGATTTATGAGAACACATGTGGCAGAATTAAAGAAACCAACAAGATATGATGAAGCATCCTGGGGCTAACAGTAGCAAAGAGCCACTTTCACCCCTGTGTCTAAAGTAGCATGGAAAAGGACAGGTTTTGAGAAACATGAGAAAGCTGGCATTGTCCTTATAGCAATATATCATCTGAGAGGAGCTGCAAACTTTGGTAGAAGAATGCAGCAGGGAAAATAAATACGCCTACCCCTGTACTCTCCCACTCAGTTTCCTGCTAGTACCTTGCACTGGTCAAACATACCTGGATTTGAAGGCAAGGGAACTTTGTAGATGCATGATGTAGAGGTCAGTGTGCCAGGACACAGAACAGAGTGGAGGAAGGAGGTTTAGTGGGGCAAAGAGAGAATTCCCAACACAAGAAGTTAAGAAACAATGAGGCTAGAGTGCAAAGGCCTAACTTATATTTAAACAGTCATAAAAAGAGGGAAACAAGAAAAAGCAATAATCAAAGGCACACTGAATAATTTTTTAGAACTGCTAAAACACAATACATCTCAAATCAAAAAGCAAACCCAATATAAAAAGAAATTTACATATAGACAATATCATAGTAAAACTGAAAAACAGGACAGACAATAAAAAGATGTTAAAATCAGCTAGATAGGAAAGAAAGATTACCTCTCAAAGAAGAGTAGTTAAAGTCATAACTGATTTCTCAACAGCAACAGTGGGGCTGTAAGTTGGAAATTACACCTCTAATGAGCTATAAGTTATCTTTCCACATTTAATTCTTCATTTTATAGAGCTAGCTCTGAAGAAGAGGTACAAAATGCACATGAACAACTGAGGAGTTTAAGATCTCCTGATTCACTTCAAAGAATTTTAAAAGATGAACTTCAGGAAGAAGGATACTTATCAAAGGTAGAATGTTTGAGATGGAATAAAGAATTGTAAAGCAAATATTAAACATGTGGATATATCTAAACATAGAAATCATAATTTCCAAAATAGAAGACAAAAATAAAATGAAAACAAAAAAAACCCTTAATTTGAAAAAACGGAAATAGAAACTCTGTATAAATAGAAAGCACAAAATAAAATTGCAGAAATAAATCCAAATTATTATCAGTAAAATCAGATAAATGCAAATATAATGTTCTAGTTTAAAAACGAATTTGTAAAAAGCTGGATTTAAAATATACAATAGTATTTTCTTTCCAAGAAACATAATTTACATAGAAGCACTCAAAAATTTTAATCCAAAATATGGCAAATGTTATTCTAGGCAATTGCTATCCATGAGAGTTCGTGCAATTATATTATTATCAGATAAACAGATTGTGAGGCAAACAGCCTTATTAGATCTTAAGATCACTACAAAATGGTAGAAGGTTCAATTCATCAGGATGTTATAGCTTCTATATACTCAGTAATATAGACTCAAATTATATAAAACCACAAAAAAGTGACAGAAGTGCAAGAAGAAATAAACAAATTCACCAGCATGTTAGGAAAGTATTCATACGTTTCTCACCAATTAATATATAAGCAAAAATAAAAATCAGCAACATTTGGATAATATACATTCTTTTCAAAGCACATATGGACTTTACAGTCAATAAACAATGAATTCTATAAATAAGTAGATTAAGAGATTATATTGGAAGTTGATAAGCACTAGGTAAAGGAAAAGTACAACAGGGAAGAAGTATTGGTACAGAAGTGAAATATTGGGAGAGCTGCTCAAAGTATGGTATTAAATGTGGTAATTAGGCTAGACATCATTGAAATAGTAACCTCTAAATAAAGACTTGAGCAAGATGAAGGGGTTACAGAGGACGCTGCTGGAGTAAAGGCCTAAGGCAGGAGCATAGTGTATATAGTCAAGTGGATTGACTAAGAGGGGAAGAAAAGGTTATGAGGAGATGTTGAGGCCCCATAACACAAAGGGCCCCATGGGCCATTGTAAGGACTTTGGCTTTTGCTTTGAGTAAAACGGAGTCTTCAGAGTGCTGGGAGCAGTGCAGTGAAAGATATGACTCCTGATTTAAAAAGACTCCCTGGCTGCCAAATTGGAAATAGACCATAGGAAAGCAAGGATTGTACCACAGGGGCTGTGAATGTATGCTGTCCTATTCTTTTAATGGATAATATATTTACATACCCACAGAAGAAGCCAATAGAAGATAAGCAAAAAGAAACCAAGAAAAGCAAACCCCTCAGGCCTTGTAGGGAAAAGACACTGTGAATGAAATGCCCAGTAAGAAGTTCTGAGGTGAAATAGCCATGCACCATGTGATGTGATCCTTTCCTGTGATCCCATAAATTTTTAGAAAAAGCAGAAAGATTTTTTAAATGCTCCTAGAATTAGCACATAATTATGTGATGTCCATCTGAGTAGTTCAGGCTGTTCGGGTACTCACTCAGCCTCAAATAGGAACGTAATTGGGTTTTTCCCAGAAATCTATCTTCCTAAATGAATCATCTTGACTCCTCTTTTTTCGTAAGACATACCACATGTTCCTTTTTTTTTTTTTTTTTTTCATTTTAGTATAAGATACTAAGAGATTGAAAGTGTTAATGCTAAGGGGCGCCTGGGTGGCTCAGTCGTTAAGCGTCTGTCTTTGGCTCAGGTCATGATCCTAGGGTCCTGGGATCAAGCCCTGCATCGGGCTCCCTGTTCGGCAGGAAGCCTGCTTGTCCCTCTCCCACTCCCCTGCTTGTGTTCCTTCTCTCGCTGTCTTTCTGTCAAATAAGTAAATAAAATCTTTATTTTTTTATTATTTTTTAAAGATTTTATTTGTTTATTTGTCAGAGAGAGAGAGCACACAAGCAGGAGGAGCGGCAGGTTGAGGGAGAAGTAGGCTCCCTGCCGAGCAGGGAGCCCGATGCAGGACTCGATCCCGGGACTCTGGGATCATGACCTGAGCCGAAGGCAGACGCTTAATGACTGAGCCACCCAGGCGTCCCAATAAATAAAATCTTTAAAAAAAAAAAAAAAGTAAGTGTTAATGCTTTAAAATATCCTGGAGATTATAAATATGATTCTGGTTATGATGTTATCTGCTTTTGCCATCAATAAGAACATCACCATCAAACAGGACTCACTTGATTAATCATAGCAGTTCATATATTTAAAGAAAATTTTGAGTATCTCCTTTGACTCTGCACCATATGCAACAATTCTAGAGAAATTACTAGGAGAACATTGTCCTCACATTCAAAAATCTCAGTTTAGTGGGGTGCCTGGGTGGCTCAGTCGTTAAGCATCTGCCTTCGGCTCAGGTCATGATCCCAGGGTCCTGGGATCGAGCCCTGCATCGGGCTCCCTGCTCGGCGGGAAGCCTGCTTCTCCCTCTCCCACTCCCCCTGCCTGTGTTCTCTCTCTCGCTGTGTCTCTCTCTATCAAATAAATAAATAAAATCTTTAAAAAAAAAAAAAAAAAAAATCTCAGTTTAGTGACTGTGAACCATCTTCCTGTGGGCCATTAACTGCAATTAAAAGAGATTCATCAGGATTAGGATGAAGAACAGACTGAAGGCAGAAAACTACAGGGAAGAATTTGGGTCTTTATATCCCTCCTTTTAAAGTCTACGATGTCATTTAATTTACATATTATAGTATATGTTTAGATATTTATGCACATTTAGAAAAGAGTAATATTTATTCATGTTTGCCAACTCTCCCCATTTCACTTTGAGAAAGGAATACATGCTTTTCTTGCAAAATAATTACAGCACTTTCACACACATTTTTTTCTGTATCTAAACAACTACCATATGTGATAGTAGGCCCTTCTCTGAGACTTAAATGGGCTCCAGGTGAAAGTGGAATAATCTGAAAATGAGCAGAGCAGTTCCTTCATTTAGGCAGCTGTGCCGGGGTGGGAAGATCAGCAGGAATCAGAAAATCCGGACATGAGTCTGGTTTTGTGCTGGCCTTGGGTAAATGAGTCTCAATTTCTTCATCTGTAAAGTACTAAGCTCACAGGTTCTTTCTGAGGAATAAATAATATATATGAAGATGTCGTATAACCATAGATCACATTAGAGCTGTATAGGGCAAACATTTATTTCTGACACCATTTACTCATTTAATCATTTAAAAAGGAGTATTTAATTTCTGTTGTATTCTGTGAATTGTAGTAGATCCTCACAGATGAGATAACTTCTGCCCTCAAGGATTTTTAGTGGAGGCTGGGGTGATAAGATGTATGTGTAGGACCCTTTATTGGACAGAGACAGAAGATAGTTGGGGAAGTGGGCAAAAACAGAAGGCTTTCCAGAAGAGAGATGGTTCTGTATTCTGGTAGCATTAGTCTTCTCATTTCATAAATGTTGACTCAAGTGTTTTCCTTTTCCTTTAAAGTCAAAGTATGGGGGGAGGAAAAGAGAATGTGGAAAAGGAATCAAACTAGGATTATAAATGTATTAAATGGTAATAATTTCTAGATGGCAGATAATTATATTGTATATCTGGATTTTACCTTATCCAAAATACAAATTTTTTAAGAAATAATTTCCATATGCTCTTAAATTTTAAGAATGATAGGTGATTCAGGTATAATTTGTAATATTATCGTAATCTGAGTGGTAATATTCAAGAATCTAGCCTTTTTGGGTATTTTTTAGTATCAACTTCATCTTTGCATAATTATGTTGATTCAACATTAAGACTTCTTTAAGAATTCTTACCATTTTTAATTGATATATTTCTTCCTCATTGCCAGCTTTCTGTCTTTGCTCTTGAGAGTAAAATATACATCTTTTGAGTATTTTGAATGTATAGATTTATTTCTGATTATGCCTTCTTTGCATTTTTGTCATCCTGTGAATGTCATTCATTTTTGTAGGCAAGTGTTTCTAATAATTTAGCCACTTAATTTATGTAGTTTTAAGGGACTTTTTTAAAAAAATAACTCCCCGAGTCTAGTGAATGTAGTTGATTATCCTTTTGTAATTTTGGTAATGAATATATTCCTAAATCTTGTACGTAATTATTAATTGCTGTAAGGACTTTCACTAAAGGAAGCTTGCTATTCCTTTTACCAACTGAACTTGTCAATAAAATACCTTTGTATAGGTAACAGACTTCAGATACAGTATTATTTTATGTTGGGTAAAAAACACAAAAATAGAAGTAAATCAGTTTAAACTAGAATTTTGTCAATAGTGTGCTTCCTGAATTTATGAGGAGCTTCATTTTTTTTTCCCATTGCTACACATGCTCTTTCCATTAATTTCATAGATGTTTCATGGAACAATTGTCTGCTACGACCTCTATAAGAGCAAATTATATATACCATTCACATTTCTGATTTGTTGTTTACAAAATGTAAACTCTAGATTTTCAAGACATCCATAATAATACCTACCTACTTTGAATTCTATTTCTTTGGAAAAAGGTGAAAACAATATACTATAGTATTTGTCATCCCTTAAATGTATGACAAGGCAATGTAAAAATAAGTTTCTCTTCTCTGAAACTATTGATGATCCCGGCAGTTTTGGTAAATTATCACTGGCCCTTAAACTCAGGCATGTGATACTTTTCCGACTCAACAGTAGGGTGTCTGTCTTTCTGTTCTGTTAAGCATTTTGCTTTCTTTTTAAGCAGTTTAAATGTAGTTAAGAAGTGATTTCATTTCACAATAATCTTGCTCTTTAACTTCAGTTTGTCCTTATTAACTATCATCTCAACATATTTGGCTGAGATAATTGGGTATTGATTATATTTGCACTGTCATTTGCAGTTCATATTGGATCTTTATAAACATTTGAGACTTTTTTTTAAAAAGATTTTATTTATTTATTTGACAGAGAGAGACACAGGGAGAGAGGGAACACAAGCAGGGGGAGTGGGAGAGGGAGAAGCAGGCCTCCCGCAGAGCAGAAGCAGGTCCTGGGATCATGACCTGAGCTGAAGGCAGACGCTTAACGACTGAGCCACCCAGGCACCCTCATTTGAGACTTTTTAATGACTGTTGTTTGCTCAACATGCATGCATAGTTTTAGTCTGGGGTTTGGTTCACTCTGCTGAATTTGGGCTCAACTTCCCTTAAGAGAAACTAGCAGTTCAGTGATAAAGCAAGAGCCCTTCTACTGCTTCTTCAACTCTTCACTTTTTTTCTTGAATTCTAAGCCAAATAAGGATTTCTGAAGCTTGGCTTCACTTGGTGTTACTTGGTTTTAGAACTTTGTGAGGATGGATGGTCACAGAATGCTACCCCCCTATTCTTTTATTCCCCACCTCGGCAGGACTGACTGCTAATCCTTATGTCCAAAAACAATAACAATCTTATTCTTCCTTTTTCCATATGCATGCTTAAGCACAGTTTTATTTTTTTATTTTTTTATTTTTTTTAAAGATTTTATTTATTTATTTGAGAGAGAGAGAGAGAGAGCCCAAGAGGGGGTAGGGTCAGAGGGAGAAGCAGACTCCCTGCTGAGCAGGGAGCCCGATGTAGGACTTGATCCCGGGACTCCGGGATCATGACCTGAGCTGAAGGCAGTCGCTTAACCAACTGAGCCACCCAGGCGCCCCCACAGTTTTATTTTTTAATCCCCATTATTTGTATTTATTTTAGTTTGCCATGAATTCTTACTTGTAAATATTCAATATTTTAAGATTTTTTTTAACATCTATGACTCACATTTTATGAATCCTACCACATGAGACACTAGAAGAAAAAAAAGAATAAATATTTTCTATGCATGGGGGCATTTGAAATGAAGACTGGGATTTGGGAGTCAAAGGAAAAGAGTTCAAGTCCTAACTCCGGCCTTTCTGTGTTACCTTGCATATGTCACTTAATTGCTCAGACTTCCAGTTGTCTCATCTATAAAATAGTGATGTACTAATACCCATTTCAGAATTGTCATGAAAATGAAATGAAATAAATTGTGGGAAAGTATTTTGACAACTGCAGTGCACTGTCGAAGTCTTCGAATGGTTTAGAATCTATGTGAGTAAAGGGCACAAAAACTGACACGGAGACTAATACTAGCTTGGAAATTGCTGGTTACTCTTCCAATGTTTAATAGATATAACATGGAAAATTCAGAAGGCAAGCACTGAGTATATTTGAAGTGGTTGGATTTGTTTCTGAGTGGAACTGGGACTTAAAAATAGGCCTGCAGGGATGGGTAAAATTTGTAATGGAAAAGAACTATCTTCCAAATGTTTCTGTTAAGAAGGAGCAGACTTTATTCATCCATTTATGAAATCATTTGTTAAGTATTTATGGAGTGTTTACTATAGTTTAGGCACTGTGCTAAGGGATACCATGGAAGATGGAGTGGCTATGGAAAGAAAAAGATGTTTAACTTTTGTCACATGATATACATTTTAATCTTCAGATTCTGATGAATTAAAAGGTAGTAACCTCTTTACCACAAAATTACTGGGTGAATTTTCAGATCATAGTCAAGGGCTTTGTACTCCTAACAGAAATGTTCCTTGTACATTCACTGTTAGATTTGAAGGCAACGAATCCTACCATATTACTATATATCTTACTAAGCTTCCTACTCCGGTTGATTGTTATTTTAAATTTAAGGGGTTGTGTTTATTTATAGGTATGGAGCTTATTGTGTCTAATTCTGCTTATAATCAAGTTAAATAAAAGCTCAATGTAAGTCTGATTTTTTTAAATGTCTGCATTTGTTCAAGATGGTTTAATTAAAAATAATTATTAAAACATACTTGAAATGTTTACTTTTTTAGAAATTAAGTCAAGGATATTTATTCTTTATAATTTATTTTATATCTACTTAACTGATTTAAAAAATTCCTTCAGGAGTCTTAGAGATTCTACAGAGCACAACAAAGGGGCTTGCAAATGCTCAATTCATTGCTTGTGCACTGAACTTCATTTAGGGGCTTATCTAAGTTGTCTCTTTTTCAAGTAAACCCATTAAGCACTACATTTTTCCAGTTTGGGTTGTACTCACAAAGCAGCAAATATAGTGAAGGCTCAATGAGAAGGGAAAAATTAGCCTCAGTATGTTTGGTATCTTGTGAGCAAAACAAGTTGATTTTACTTCTAAATCCAGTTCTTTTAAAAATGTCACGATTAAATCATTCCCCTCCCCCACACTAGTTGGGGCACCTGGTTCTGCTGAGGAAAGTCCCCACAGAGCAGCATCACACTAAGGAGAGCAGCTCCCTATCCTTAGGCCCTGGAGCAAAAGGAATCAGGGATCATCCACCCTGCTCTCTGGTGTCTGGTAGCCTTGGTAGCAGGTGGAGAGTACAGTTGTGAGAGGCTATTGTTGAGTGCAAGACAATGGCTTACTAGGAAAGTGTCAGGAGGTGCCAGTGAATGACTGAGGGGAAGGACGTGGGTTGGGGGTTGAGGAAACAACAGCAATATGTGGAAGGTCACTCATTAGTTCAACTACCTGGGTCACACCCAGTGACCCCAGAACATACAGTTTCCTTCATGGCAGGATTAGGAGAGATAGGTTTATTCATTCATTCAAACAACATGTAATTCACGAATGCCAAACACCATGCTAACTTCTTCACTCTACTGATAAAGTGGAGAATAAAATCAACATCTTCTCTGTCTTCATGGGACTTAGAGTACAGGAGGAATGCAGACATTAAATAGAAATTCTGGAAGACTAATATATAATTGCTACTTGTGATAAATGTTATGATGGGAAACTCCAGGGTGTAGGGTGGAGCCATATTTTGGGACCTCATTAGATTAAGGTGTCAGAGTGATCCCTTATTATCTCAAAAAGTAATATTATAATGAAGACTGGAAGGATGATTAAGAATTATTCAGCTAGAGTAGGAGGAGGACTCATTTGAGTCAAAAGGAGCATTATATGTAGAGGCCCAGAGAGAGGAATGAATTTTAAGTGTATATTCAAGGCACTTAGATGTACCAGGGGCAGAGCTCCATAGTTAAAAACCACAGTTGCATGAAAAACTGTGTTTCTGCAAAGAGGCTCCTAGGAGGTCACTGTGACCCAATTCTACATTGAGGAGTTAAGTTATTCATTTGTCTCTAAAGACCCTCGTATGGAACACTTTTCCAAAACTTTACTTCCCTGCTCTTGTTGACTAATTCAGAATTCTTCTGTGGAGAATCGTATCTTTACCAGTCATGTGCTAAATGGAGACTTCTAGCCATGCTGTTCCTACTACTGTAGTCACATGCAGTTATTGAAATTGAAATGTAAATAAATTAAACTCAATAAAATTTCAAAAATCACAAAGTCAGTTCCTCAATCACACCAGCCACATTTTAAATGTTCAATAATTGAATATGGCTAGTAGCTACTGGATCAGACAACCCAGATATTGAACATTTCCATCACCACAGAAAGTTCTACCTGTACAGTTCACACAGTAGCTAATAGCCTGGGCTCTTGAGTCAGACAGACACGGATTTAAATCCTGGTTTTTGTACTTACTGAAACTCAGGTTAACCATGGATAAAATAAGAATGACATAGATAGTGTACATATAAAGAATTTGACATAGCACCTGGCACATAATAGGCATTTTAGAAATACTTATACCTGATAGCTCTATTCTCTTAACTCAATACCTTGTCCTCCAGTGACTCAGTTGTTCTTTCTCTTTCTCCTCCACCCAGGGTAAATTCATTCAACCATATTTGCACCCACGCTTCACTTCCTTTCTTAACTAGTCATACTCCCAACCCAATCCACAATTCTAGATTAATCCAAACTTGTTCTCTCATCCAGCTGAGTCTGCCAAACCTTGTTGGAAGAAATCATTTCACTGTTGAGATTATCAGTCTTATCAGTTGGCAGCCTCCTGGTTCATTGGGTAGACTACCAGAGTACTTGGCCAGCCTTTGACAACACCTCTTTGGCTAATCTTTTCATTTTTGATAGCACCTGTCCTAATTGCATTCTCTTCACCTTTGTATCAGCAAGTGACTATATCCTGGAATGAATTCACTGAACTTCCCTCTCCTGTATCTCCAAGCGTATAGTTTTTATTTGTAGGGGTTCCCAAATGCCAGAATTGGGATCAATGTAAGGCTACTTCAGAAGTATTTGATTAGTGTTAAAAAGTACATCTACTTGGACCAGACTCCTGCCTACTGGATGAAAATCTTTAGTACTGGGAATGGCAGAATTTGTACTTGTTTAAGGCTCCTCAGGTGATTTTATGACCTAAGTTTGGAAGACACCACCGAGAGAGTTGTAGACACCTTTACTCATAACCTCTGATTGCTTTTTCATGCTCTTTAATATTAATGTGGCGGCCTGTATTTCCTCCCAGCAGTTGACATGTAGGCTGCACTTTTCAGAGCTCTTCAATGGGTTGTCAGAGCATCTGTCTTGCCTGTGGTCATCACTCTTAATCTCTCCTTGCTGGCACTGTTAACACACTCCCACTGGTGGCTTGCCAAGTTTGAAAGTAGTGAGAATAGCTCCTTTGCTGTGTCCTGGCTGTGCTCCAAAACTTCATTTTTGGTCTTTTTGTCTGACCATTTAATGCAAACTGTGGATCATAGATGACACTGGTGGGAAGAGTTCAAGCAGTCAGGACTGTAATCTCAGGAAGATGAAAGTCACACAGTTATGTAATAGTTTGGACATGAACATTGCTCTGTAAAATTCTAATTTAATTCGAAGTGTGTTTTCTCCTGGGCATAATGTTTAGCATTCCAGGGAAAAAAGAACGTTCAACGCTGTTTTAAATTTTTTTCATCTATTAGTGTGTTGTATATATAACTTATAGTGAGTTTCTTTGGCCCTAGTTATCTTTTTGGTGGTTCTCAAAGGCTTAAAATGTCACTGATAGGTACAGCATTGGTGGTATAGTGTTGAACATAGCTGCCTTCTAAAGTGTCATTGATAGAAGGGAACTTTTCAGTGAAACTAGCTAAATGGTCAAAAATCAACATGTAATTAGCGAATAGCCTTATATAAAAATATATAGATTTGTGTAGTATTATATTTATATAAATATCTAACATGTATACTATTTATATATAGGTATAGATTAATATAAATATTATTGAATTTAAGAAGAATTTCCTCATTAGGGGTGCCTGGGTGGCTCAGTTAAGTGTTTGACTCTTGATTTCGGCTTAGGTCATGATCTCAGTATTGTGAAATTGAGCCCTGCAACCAGCTCTGCTCAGCAGGGAGTCTGCTTGAGATTCTCTCTCTCTCTCCCTCTCCCATAGCCCCTCCCCCTGCTCACACTGTCTCTGTCAAATAAATATTTTAAAAAAAGAAGAATTTCATCATTAATTATTCATTACACAGTAGAATCTCAAGTATCAGTCTCCTAATGGAATTATAATAATCAAAAACTCATGGAAACAATAGATTAAGAAACAATAAGAAAAAGATGAAAAGTCAGAGAATCTTGATTAAATCTCAGTTGAGCCTTTTATTTAATGTGTGGCCATGAACAGGTCACTGAACATTTCTGAGCCTTAGTTTCCTCATCTTCAAAATGATCTTTCAGGAGTTTGTGTAAAGACAAAATGTAATAAATGATAAATGCTAATACATTATAAAATATATTTATTGTTGTTGCTAAAGTCAAAGGGCACTATACAATTGTGAAATATCTTCTAAATTCTCTAAGAAAGAATACATTATGTAACACTTTAATTAATTCATGAGGATAACTCCCTTTAACCATCTTAGTATCCTTGAAAGATTAACATATAGTAAATCTTAAATCTTATTAAATAAAATGAAGTATACTTTATTAAGTCCTTTATTTCTGAAAATTGGCAATTCATGTGCATGGATGTTTTGTGTTTTTCTAATAACCAGAGCATTTATTTAGCCAGAATTTTTTTTTCTCACACTGCTGTCTGTTCTTTTCCTTTATTGAATAAAGGCCAGTTTTCATACTTTCTAACATACCGGACATTTAAAATTTTAGTATATGATTTCATTTTTATTTGAGATAATTATGATAAATAATAGCTACATTTGTTGAACTCTCAAATTGTGATGGACACAATGTAAAGCATTTTACGTGTATTAACATATTTGATCCTCATAACAGTCCTATGAAATGGCTTATGTTTTCCCCATTTGCTGATGAAAAAATTAAGGGAAAAAAGTAGGTATCATTCTATAAAATCATCCTTTAAAAGACAAAATGGGAGTTTGAACCTAGGCAGTCTGATTCTAGAACCTAGACTCATCATATTTAAGCCATACTTCACTGCATGTGATCTCCTGCAGATCTGCTTGTGAGTGTTCTCAGAATGCAAGCTTTGGGCACCACAATTCCTGTGGGAGTTGATTTGCAGATATTTGATTCCAATAGCAACCATATAAGTAAAATTCTCCTGGAGTCCTAGTAGTGCTTTCTAACTTGTTATATGAAAACAAACATAGTTACATGGAATCAATTTCACATCATCAGTAGTCAGAAATAAAAAGGAAAAATAATAAATAATAAAAAGTTTCCTTTTTGTATTTCTGACTACTCTCAGTAGTTTTTAGGTTATCAAAATGAGTAGATTATGTATTGGTGGCACAAAACTGTAAAGTTTACTGAAACCAAAAAATACCACAAAGAATGTACTATAAAATATACTAACTCAAGGGGTACCTGGGTGGCTCAGTCGTTAAGCATCTGCCTTTGGCTCAGGTCATGATCCTGGCGTCCTGGGATCGAGCCCCACATCAGGCTCCCTGATCCACGGGAAGCCTGCTTCTCCCTCTCCCACTGCCCCTGCTTGTGTTCCCTCTCTCACTGTGTCTCTCTCTGTCAAATAAATAAATAAAATCTTTAAAAAAAAAATATGCTAACTCAAGTTGCATTTGATCCATTTATTGTTATTTTCTAGTTGTCAACATTGCTATGGTGTCAGCATCGCTAATGTTGATAGTAACTGAGCTTTATTACACTGGGGATTAGGGCTTCAACATATGAATTTCGGGATGGGGGACACAGACACAAACATTCAGTTCGTAACAATCTCTAATTGGAGAATGAGCATATGAATTTTGTCCATGTGGTGTTTTTAACTTTTTTTTTTTAATTTAGAACTCCTTCTCATGGAACACTACATCAAAAACTAATGATGTAATGTATGGTGATTAACATAACATAATAAAAAAAAAATAAGAGAGAGAGAGAGAGAGAGAGACAAACTTAAAAAAAAAAAAATTAGAACTCCTTGGAAAAGTCACTCTCCAGTTTACCACATTCCCTGCCACTCTTACTGTCTTATTCCTTGCTAGATACTGAATAGTGTTATCTACTGAACCTCAGTGGGTTCCTGAATTATTGACTCTTGATATAGACCATTTAAAGAGTCAAAATTTATCAAGATTTTGGTATTAAAATTTAGTTTTGGTTCTCTCTTACAGGATGGAGAATCTAATAAGGGGAAGGAATCCCCCACAATATCAGAGAAGTCCTTGTAAAGAAGTTCGTGCAGCACTTCGGAAGAGGCCTGAAGAAGAGTGTAAGTATGTTTAATAGGATTAAGATATGCTCTAGATAGATTTTGGTGAGTAACATTTAAAATAAAGGATTAACTTTTAAGTGATTAGTCACATGATAGAAGTACTTAATAAATATTTGTTGAATTAAATGGAATTTATTTTTTAAAAACATATGACTAAATGATACCTGGATTCAGACACTAGGAACATTGTTTTCTTAAGTGTTTCTCTTGTACTTCAAGATGTTCTACTGATAATTGAGGTCCATGTTCAAATAAGGTTGGAAAATGCCACATAATCTACCATATCTTCCTACCATGAATATTAATGTTTCTGAGGAGTCCTGAAGTAAAAGAAACTTTTGAAATGTGTTTAAAATCAATAGATTCCACTTTCATTTGACCATAACACTCTTTCAACATTTTTTTTTTAACCTGAGAACTCTGAAAACCACTGCATTAGACTGAAGAATAAATATTTAATGGTAAACATAAAGCCATGGGTCAAAAAGAAACATTTGATTAATCAAATTTAGGAGAAGATTTTGAAAGATGGAAGTCATATATCTTACCATAAAGTCATTTTACTCCATCTGCAAATCAGTAAATATTAGAATATGTAATTGTCTACCAGGACTTTATTTTAATATTTCTAGTCTGTAGCATTATTGGAGACATTTGACATAATATCTGTATTTTAAGTTTATAAGATGACCAATAATACTAACTTTCCTCATGCTGTTTGCAAATAATTATCTTCAGGGAACTAAATCACATTCTATTATGGCAAAAATGTATGTGAATTTTGCCCTTTTACAGAAACTTACATTTTATAAGGATAGAGTTAATGCAGTGGGTTTATTGGCATATATAGCTTAATAGACTTTTAAGATTATATTGGCATTTTACATTAGTTTGACGCACACCGTTCTGAGTAAAGACAAAGTACATTAAAGCTGGGCACACTCATGACAAGTAGAGTGTTTTCATTCTATTTTGTTTTATTACAAAGTTAATAAACAACCTGATTATCATCTATGTCATTCAATATAGTGTTAGTTTTTTCTTTTTATTTTTAACGTTGGTTTTCTTTTAATTAATAGATTTACAGCTTCTAACACTATAAACAATACCCAGTTAAAACTAAAATTTGAAAATGAAGATTGAGTTCTGGGTATCATAAAACTAAAACTATAAGATGCAGACTCTTGCACAAAAGTACTGCTTTTTTATTGGATTCATAGGGAAGCTCTGGGATTTCTCCTCTATGCTGATTTAACACAATAGCTTAGTCTCTGGTATACTTCTTCAGATTTTATTTTAAAACTTATAAGGGATTTTTGTGAATAAATCTGTCATTGATTCTCTCAGAATTGCTATTTAATATAGATAAAGTGATTTTTTAAAACTGAGTTAGTCTAGGCTGGAGGTTGACCACTGGGTCCATTGACCAAATCCAGCCTGACACCTGTTTCTGTAAATAAAATTTTATTGAAACATAGCCATCTCTTATTTGTTTAGGTATTGTGTATGTCTGCTTTCATATTACAGAGGAAAAGTTGAATGGTTATGACAGAGACTATATGGCCCAGAAGGCTAAAAGTATTTACCTGATTCTTTACAGGAAAGGGTTTAAGCCAAGTTCTGGGCCATTGGTTCTCAAAGTGTGCTCTTCAGATCAGCCACAGTAGCAGCATCTAGGAACTTGTTAGAAATGCAAATTTTAAGAGCTGTAACCCATATCTACTGAATCAAGACCTCTGAGAGCTGGGTGCAGTAATCTATGTAAACCCTGCAGGACATTCTGATGCAAGCTTAAATTTGAAAACCTCTAGCCTAAGTCAAATAACTGACTGCAGATGATACTAAATCACCATGGATACAAAAGACTAATAAAGGTAGGCATATTTTAGAGTTAAGTCTTATTGCTGTTTAATTAAGGTACATAACATAACTGATGCTGGTATTATAACAAGCAAGTCCTCATGAACTGGACTGTGGCAGTCAGGGCAATTTATCAAATATCATTATAAGAACTCAGTTGCATTGACTAAATTATTGAACATGGAAAGACATAATGAGAAATAAGAAACTTATAAAATGTTATTCTCTTTCAGAGAAGTCTTCATTATCCCTTGTTAGTATAATGAGCAGTTCCTCTTGCCTTGTTACAGACCAGTGTTAATTCCCTAAGTAAGAAGCCTCTTTTTCAGAACGGAAGCAGCATATCACATTAGTTAATTAAGACATTAATTTTAGAGTCACACAGAGGGTTTATTCTCTAATGTGACACTTGATGTGACCAGCTGCAGGAAACAGGGTATTATTTTTTTAATCTAAGACTCCATTACTTATCTGAAAAATGAGGATAATGATTGAGTCTGCCTTGTAGGGTTGTTTTGAGAATTAAAGGAAGATATTTATATGGAGATATTGCAGGTTTGGTTCCAGACAATGGAAATACCATAAAGAAAATATTGCCATAAAATGAATCAAATGAACTTTTTTGCTTTTCTAGTGCATATTAAAAGTTATGTTTATACTATACTGTAGTCTGTCAAGTGTGCAATAACATTATGTTTAACAAAGTGATGTACATACCCTAATAAAAAATACTTTGTTGTTAAAAAATGCAAACTGTCATCTGAACTTTCAGTGAGTTGTAATCTTTTTGCTGGTGGAAGATCTTGTCTCAATGTTGATGACTGCTGACTGGTCAGGGTGTTGGTTGCTGAAGGTTGGAGTGGCCATGGAAATTTCTTAAAATAAGACGACAAAAAATTTTGCCACATTGATTGACTTTTCTTTTCACGAACCATTTCTCTGTAGCCTGCAATGCTGTTTGATAGCATTTTACCCACAGTAGAACTTATTTCAAAATTGCAGTCAGTCCTCTCAAACCCTACTGCTGCTTTATCAACTAACTTTATGTAATATTCTAAATCCTTTGTTGTCATTTCAACAGTCTCCACAGCATCTTCACCAGTAGATTCCATCTCAAAAAACCATGCTCTTAGCTCATCCTAAGAAGCAACTTCTTATCTGTTAAGGTGTGATCATGAGATTGCAGCAATTCAGTCACATCCTCAAGCGCCATTTCTAATTCTAATGCTCTTGCTGTTTCCACCATATCTGCAGTTACTTCCTCCACTGAAGGCTTGAATCCCTCAAAGTCATCCATGAGGGCTAGAATGAACTTCTTCCAAACTCCTGTTA
Source organism: Phoca vitulina (assembly GCF_004348235.1). Classification (NCBI taxonomy): domain Eukaryota; kingdom Metazoa; phylum Chordata; class Mammalia; order Carnivora; family Phocidae; genus Phoca; species Phoca vitulina. The sequence continues at coordinate 44,916,660 of NW_022589705.1, read as the reverse complement.
AAGTTGACATTTTGACCTCTTCCCTTGAATCACAAATTTTCTTAATGGCATCTAGAATGTTGAATCCTCTCCAGAGGTTTTCAATTGACTTTGCCCAGATCCATCAGAGAAATCACTACCGATGGCAGCTATAATCTTACAAAATGTATTTTCTAAGTAATTAAACTTTAAAGTCTAAATGATTCCTCGATCCACGGACTGTAGCATGAATGTTGTGTTAGCAGGCATCAAGACAACATGAATCTTATTCTTAATCTATATCTACATCTATATAGCTTAATCTATATAGCTCATCAGAGATCTTCAGTGACTAAGTGTATTGTCAATGAGCAGTGATATTTTGAAAGGAATTTTTTTTCTAAGCAGTAGTTCTCAACAGTGGGCTTAAAATATCCAGTAAACTGTGCTATAAAATGATGTGCTGTCATCCAGGCTTTGTTCCATTTATACAGCATAGGCAGAGTAGGTTTAGCATAATTCTTCTAGGACTTTTGGAATGGTCATTGAGCATTGATTTCAACTTAAAAGTCACCAGCTGCATTAGTCCCTAACAGGAGAATCAACCTGTTCTTTGAAGCTTTGAAGCCAGGCATTGACTTCTCCTCTCTAGCCAGGAAAGCCCTACATGGCATCTTCTTCCAATAGAAGGCTGTTTCAGGGGCACCTGGATGGCTCATTAGGTTAAGCTTTGACTCTTGATTTCGGCTCAGGTCTTGATCTCAGGGTCCTGAGATCTAGACACTCGTTGGGCTCTGCACTCAGCACAGAGTCTGCTTGTCCCTCTCCCTCTGCTCCTCCCCCTGCTCTCTCTCTCTCTCTCAAATAAATGAACAAAATCTTCCAAAAAAAAAAAAAAAAAAAAAAGGCTGTTTTATCCACATTAAAAATCTGTTGTTTAGTTTAGCCACCTTCATTAGTTATTTTAGCTAGATCTTCTGGGTAACTTGCTACAGTTCTACGTCAGTACTTATTGCTTCACCTTGCACTTTTATATTATGAAAACAGCTTCTTTCCTTAAGCCTCATGTACCAACCTCTGCTAGCTTCAGACTTTTCTTCTGCAGCTTCCTCACCTCTCTCAGCCTTCATAGACTTGAAGAGAGTTAGGGCCTGGCTCTGGATTAGGCTTTGGCTTAAGGGAATGTTGGGGCTGGTTTGATCTATCCAAACCATGAAAACTTTATCCATATCAGCAATTAGGGTACTTTCTTATCATTCATGTGTTCACTGGAATAACACTTTTAATTTCCTTCAAGAACTTTTCCTTTGCATTTACAACCTAGCTTACTGTTTGGCACCAGAGGCCTAGCTTTCAGCCTATCTTGGCTTTTCGCATTCCTTCCTCATTGAGCTTAATTATTTCTAGCCTTTGATCTAAAATGAGAGACATAGGATTCTTCTGTTCACTTAAACACCTAGAGGCTATGACAGGGTTATTAACTGACCTGATTTCAATATTGTTGTATCTCAGGGAATAGGGAAGCCTGGGGAGAGAGAAAGATGGTGGTTGGCGAAGCAGTCAGAACATGTACAGTTACTGAGTAAACTTGCTATACTATATGGACAGTTTGTGGCTCCCGGAAACAATTATAATAGCAACATCAAAGAGCACTGATCTCAGATAACCATAACAGATATAATAGTAATGAAAAAGTTTGAAATACTGTGAGAATTACCAAAATGTGACAGACGTGAAATGAGCAAATATTGTTTGAAAGATGATGCAGATAGACTAGCTTGACACAAACCTTTAATTTGTAAAAATGCAATTATCTGTGAAGCATAATAAAATGAAGTGCAATAAGATGAGGGATGCCCGCAGCAAGTACTTGGTATGGAACCTGGTCCATAGCGACTTTCCTTTTCTTTCTTCTACCTTTCTTTTCACTTGTTATTATTGTTCTTCTTATTCCAAAGTAAGTATTTGTGTGAAGATAATAAATCATGTTTCTGATCACAGAAATGGAAATTAGTAGAAGTTACCACCACTATTTTTAAAAACAACAATGCATAGCAAGCAACAGGTTGTACACAAATGACATAAATCTGAAGTTATTGCAATAGTGTTAGATAGTAATTCATGTTAGGTAGTAATTTTCTCATACAATGGCATGGTTCTTTCTTTGTTATTCTACAAATTCCATGTGGGATCTTGACCAAGACTTACTGGGTCAATTCCCATGGAAAGCTGCCACCTTAGAAAACCATCATAGAAAGCCAAATGGTAGTGGCTTCCCTTTACTGAGCATTGGAATAGTAAAACTTCACTCCTTCAGATGCAAGGAGAGAACTCTTTCATTTGGAGATATTACATACAGAAGATTTTTGCTAAGTAGCATAATTCATCCTGCTCTCTTTTATAATCTTATACTTTTCTGCAGTATTTTCAATGTGAAGATCAACATTAGGTCACCAGACATAGCTCTTAACCAATTAGTTCATGTGAATTATATCTTGCTATTCTACACCTAGCATAGTCAAATTTTCGGTAAAAATAAATTGCTTCCTATAAAAGACAGACTTTGAAACATACTCAAGTTACATCCCATTAAAAAAAACAAATATATAAATTTTGTCCTCCAAACCACAGCCCCATTCAGCTATAACACTACATTCTTGTTTAATTCCTAGGTAAGCCTCTGTAAAGAGTCATCTACTATCTCCAACTCACTCCTCCAAACCCATGGAATCTGGACTGAAACAGCTTTCATTCAGACCACCAAAAATCGTTTTGTGTTGCTATTATTTGTTTTCTATTGCCATGTAACAAATTATACAAACTTAGTGGCTAAGACAGCACTCATTTATTATCTTGCAGTTTCTGTGGTTTGGTAGTCCAGGCTGGGTTTAGCCAGGTTCTCTGCTTCAGGATCTTACCAGGTGAAGTCTCATCATGGGCTCAATTGAGGAAACATCTATTTCTGAGCTTACTCGGGCTGTTGGAAGAATTTGTTTCCTTATGGTTTTATGACCCAAAACCCTGCTTTTTGCTGACTTCTAGCTGGAGGCCACCTTTAGGTGTTAGAGGCCTCCTACAGTTCCTTTGCTATATGTACATTCTCAATATGGCTGCTAACTTCATTGAGACAATAAGGAGACCCTGTCCTCAGGGAAGGCTCTGTCCATGTTTTAAGGGCTTTCAGCTGATTGAACCAGGCTCACTCAAGAAAATCTACTTTCATTTAATTCACAATCAACTGATTTGGGGCCTTACCTGCACCATTACCTTTTCCATATTTTGTTGGCTAAATGCAAGTCATAGATCCATCCCCCATCCAAGGAGAGGGGATTATACAGGACTTGAGCATTTGAGGGTATGATGATCATGGGCCATCTTAGAATTCTGCCTTCCACTTGCTAAATCCACCAGGCAATTTTTGTAATGCTCTTTTCATTTAAATCCTGAGCAAGAATCAATACTGTTGATTATTTCTTCCTTTTGAAAATCTTCTAATTTTTTGGCTATCATAATATAATAATCTTCTGATTTTCCTCCATCTCTCTGGTTATTCTTTTGCATCTTCAACTTGTTCTTTCCAGCCATTACATATTAAAATTTCTGAATACTGTTTGAAGTCTTCTTCTTCCAAATATATTCATTCCATGAACAATCTCATTACACCCACAGCATCAGTTATTCCTATAATCAGATGTCTCACAAATTGATACCTCCAACCCAGACTTCTCTCCATATATTCAAATATCTACTTGATACATCATCTTGGTTGTCTTAAAAGTACCTCAAAGTCTTCAAATCCATGTTCTTTTCCTCAAACCTGAACATCTTCCACTGTTTCTTTTTTTCCTTTTTTTGTCTGAATGTTATACGTTCTTAACCATCCAAGTTTGAAAGACACAAAACTAGGAGTGATTTTTCATATCTTCTCCTTTTCCTCTTATATCCACCATAATCTCAAGGCTTCTTAATTTTACCTTCTGAAAATGTTATGAATCTGTTCACAAATCATCTCCTCTGCAAAGATTTTAAGATTCTTCCAGATACTCCTATAAGTTGTGTTCCTACATAGTGTTCTGAAAACCTTTCATTTTAAAATGATCCTATGGCTTTCCATTGTTCATTCAAAAAAGACAAAAGCCTTACTATAGTTTATAGCACCTTAAAGAGTCTAACTTGTACCCACCCCTTCAGCTTCATCTCATACTCTATTCCCTTACTCTGTATTCCAACTACATGGGCTTTCTTTTAATTCCTGAACATATTCACTAATAGAGGAACAGAATATACGTACTTTTAAATGATATGGAATCACAGAACAACAAGAATGACAAAAATTACCCTAAAAGGAAGAGTATACTTCTGTAAAATATTGAATGTAGAAACAAAAAAAAATTAGAAAGTTGTATGAAATTTTTAATAATCACAAGAAGATGAATACTCTATAAAATAATGGCAAAGTAAACAATAAGGAAAAAATGGCATCTTTTTCCAAAAAGCAAAAGAAATAAAAATCAACATTGATGAGAAGAGGTATTACAAAAAACTTAAACATGAAAAGCAGACAAAATCTTCACTGGAGTCAGTCAAAGAAGAATTAACATTGTAAAAATATAAGACATTTGAAGAACAAATATAGAAAACCCATGAATACAAAGGAAATATGACCAAAACAAAAAGAGGTAAAGGGGAATAATGACAAATGTGGAGAAATAAAAAAGTGGGAATCCAACCTAAGATTTACAATTTGTTCTGAGAAAGAAATCAAACTGATTCAAAGGAAAAAATCATCAAAGACTTACTTGAATATACTTCAAGGTAGTAAAAATATGTGACCGCATATTAAAATGTCTTACAGTGTACTATACAATCGCTTAAATGAGATCTGCATCCAGACACATCCAGACAAACATTTTTAAATTACACTATCAGCTTTTTGACAAGTAAGATATCTGTCTTATTTACCATTACATCAGCAACACATAGTGTAATGCCTGGAACTTGGGAGATATTTAACAAATATTTCAGAAGAGTGAAGAAATTAATTACTTAACTTTTAAAATAAAAGTGCACCATAGGAATCTGCTTGAAAGAAAGAAAAAGAGGGGAAGAAGAGAGAAAGAATTAGAAACAGAGAAACAGAGAGAGAGAAATGAAGGACGTGAGGAAGGAGGAAAGGAAGGGAGGGAGGAAGGAAGAATGGAAGGACAATTTTTTTATTTTAAAACAGATGTCATGAACTCATTTTCCTTGTTCTTTCCTTCACAATGCAACTGAATACCCTGAAAATTATTCAATGGACCATGATGAAAGGACTCTGAAAGCTCAAAAGAAGAAGGCAAACTGGCTGGGACTTCAGTAATTGAGGAAAGAAAACATTGTGTATTATTTTGGTATTTCTTTTTATCCATATATCCCTGGATTGGGCACAAGAGATAACTGAAAACTGGCACTGTCAAAAGACACTGATCATCATCATCATCATCAAGAAAAGCCTGCTCTTCCAGTCCAAAGGAATGGGACAGGAGAGGCCCAATAGATACCTTGTAGAGAGCCCTAACCTTTATTCTAAAATCCCAGTTGACAGGCAGTTTAATCCACCTGCAGTAACAGATCAGTAAGGCCCCATCCATCCAACCCTACTTTCCCTGGCACACAGACCTATCCAGTACTAACAATGGTGTCAGTGAAACCCTGTGTCTCCCTATCTTCCACCCAGTGGCATAAGAAGACCCAGACCCAGTAGTTTCCGTGCCTTCCCAGAAAGCAACTCAGTACATTAGGGAGCCCAGAAAGGCACTTTCACTCTGGCAGATATCACCAGTAGGGTTTGAGCAATAGCCCAATAGTGCCAGAAGAATAAAGCAGACCAGAATAGCATTAGCATTACAAGGAATTAGAAAACTGTCATTGTAACTAAAGCCTACAAAAGTAGGCCAGAATCTATATGCTCATCTAAACAGGATAAGTGCCTGGTAAAAGTAGAAGATTCTTATAGGTTCAAGAGTCTCCTAATGTAATAACCAAAATGTCCAAGATACAATTGAAAATTGTATTATACCAATAGTATTATTATGTATTTGTAAGACAAAAATGATATTGGGGCATCTGGGTGGCCCAGTGGTTAAGCATCTGCCTTCGGTTCAGGTCATGATCTCCAGGTCCTGGGATAGAGCCTGCATCGGGCTCCCTGCTTAGCAGGGAGTCTGCTTCTCCCTCTCCCTCTCCCCCCAACTCATGCTCTCTTTCTCGCTCTCTCTCTCTCTCAAATAAATAAATAAAATCTTTAAAAAAAGATAAAAATGGTATTATATCATTCTACCAGAACTAAGGAAAACCATAATCTGAATGAGAAATGACAATTATCTGACACCAATACTAAAATGAATCAGATGTTGGAATAATCTGACAAGGAATTGAAGCAGGCATTACAAAAATGCTTCAATAAACAATTACATAATCCCTTGACACAAGTGAAAAAAATTGAAAATTGCAGCAAAGAAGTAAAAGTTATTAAAAAATGGAAATTATATAACTGAAGAATTTAAAGACCAAAATAAAAATCTTGCTGAATAGACTTAAGAGTAGAGTGAAAATGGCCAAGAATAGAGTAAGTGAGCAGGAGGACAGATTATTCAAATTTACTCAATCTAAACAACAAAGAGAATAATAGACTTAAGAAAAATGAACAGAATTTCAAGAATTTTGTAAAAATAACAAAAGATCTAATATTATCATTAGCGTCTCAGAAAGAGAAGAGAAAGAGCATTTGAAAAAAAGTATTTGAAGAAGTATTAGTTGTAAACATCCCCAAATTGGTAAAAGACATAAATTTAGATATTCTGGAGGCTAGATGAACTCCTAATATGATAAACCCTAAAATATCTCCAACAAGATATGTCATAATTAAACTTCTGAAAACTAAAGATAGAGAAGAAAATCTTATAAACAGCCAGAGAGAAATAAAGACCTAGCCCTTTACCTACAAAGGAACAGAAATTCAAGTAATGGTGAAAGAGAACAATAGAATGGATAGAAATAGAACTAAACATAATAGGACTTTTTTTTTAATCTTGTATTTTATAGTTGAAGCAAAAATTATAACAAAACTTGATAATGTACCCAATATATGTAGAAGAAATAATTAAGATAAGTACATATATAAAGTGGGGAGAGTAAAGGGACCTAAATGTAAGTAAGGTTTCTCTACTTCACTTTAAGTGGTAATGATATTGAACCCAGTAGATTGTGGGAAGTTACATAAGTATGTTTTAATATCCAGAGCAACCACTAAGAAAATTATACAATATGATATACTCAAAAAATTATAAATAATTAAAAATAAATTACAAACTATAAATAAATAAAAAATGAGCTAAGAAATATCCAAATAACCCACAGGAAGACAAGAAAAAAGAAACAGAGGAATGAGAAACCAAAGGAACAAACAGAAAATAATAAAATGGCAGACTTAAGCCTTAGGATATCAATAATTGCATTAATTATAAAGGGTGTAAATGCTTCAATTAAAAGGCAGATCTTGTCAGATTAAAGGCAAGGATAAAGGATGAAAAGGCAAGACATCATGTGCAGCCTATAAAAATTTATTTAAATGTAAAGATGCAAGAAGATTAAATATAAAAGAATAAAAAAGTAGATATATCACACTATGTAAATGAAAGCTAGAGTGACTGTATTTATATCAGGAAAATTAAGTTCAAAGTAAAACATAATAAAGAAAGTCATTCCATAATGATAAAAGGGTCAGTTCATCAAGAGAATATACCAATCTTCAATTTATTTTTTACAAATTTATATTTTCTTAGGCTTTCCCTATAACTTTAAGCTATATATACTTCCTCTTTAGTTTAGCTTTGTTATAATTTTTTTGTTGTTTTGTTTTTTAAAGATTTTATTTATGTATTTGACAGAGAGAGACACACCGAGAGAGGGAACACAAGCAGGGGGAGTGGGAGAGGGAGAAGCAGGCTTCCTGACGAGCCGGTATCCCCATGTGGGGCTCGATCCCAGGACCCCAGGATCATGACCCGAGCCGAAGGCAGACGCTCAATGACTGAGCCACCCAGGCACCCCATAATGTTTTTTTGTTTTTTTTTAACAATTTAGTTTCTAATAGCTAAGAAACTCTTGGTAGCATAGTTATGATTGTGACCTGCTTAAAAAAGACACTATTGTTGGATGACTGGGTGGCTCAGTTGATTAAGTGTCTGCCCTTGGCTCAGGTCCTGATCTCGGGATCCTGGGATCCAGCTCCCTGCTCAGGGGGGAGCCTACTTCTCCCTCTCCCTCTGCCGCTCTCTTGCTCTCTTTCAAATAAATACCTAAAATCTTTTTAAAAATCACTTGTTTTTATATAGAGAAATATTTATGAAGGTGTAATCTTTCCTCAGAATTAAGCTGAGTCAATATTATGGAAACTAAAATTCCACAAAGCTTATCTATTGAGTTTCTGAATAATAAGAAAAATTTACTGAAGAGGTTCCTTTTCTATCTGACCTTTTTATAGAATTTAAATTCCTAATAACATAATTCTATCCTTATGGCAATGATATTATACTTTGCATTGCAAACAATATATTTGATATTATCAGGAGATAACACTTAAAATTATATTGTTTTCAAATAACTGAATGCTACTTTTCCAAATGTCAAAATATTCTTCTATTAACCAGTTTGGTGAAAATCATGATTAGTCATGTTCTTGCCTTCATGTTAGAAATTATTGAACGTGATTTAACCTTCTCCTGATGATTCAAGGACAGTTTTATAAACACCCATTACTGTAAAGTGTGGTAATAGAATTCCATCTGTGCTTCCCTCCATATCAAGTTGTCAGCTGTCACTTTTGCTGTGATTATTCTTGCTTTTAAGCTATCCCTTTTTTTTTGACATAGTGTTTCCTGTTTTAGTTTTTCTTCAGAAACGTGATAAACCACCCTTGTTAAGAATTATAAAATAAATAAGTGTTAATGAATCAAGGATTGAAAACTAATCAAGCCTTGGATGACGTATGATAAACAAGATAAAGAACTATGGAACATTAAATGCAGAAGTGGGATGCTTTATTTTAAAAGATCCTGAGGTTACCCTTTCTCTACGTGACCTCATTTCAGGTCTGTACTAGATCCCTTTACCAGGTTGTTGCAGTGACTCAGCTGTGATGTTGGTGACCTGGTGCTACTGTCATTTCACTCATTTGGTTAGGGACTTACGCATTGGGGGATGGAGACGAAATCTAATGAAGATCATATCCAATAAAGATATCTAATGAAATCCTCAGGCTATACACTTATAGAACTTCAAATATGCATAACAATGGAATGGACAATGTACAAAGGAAGAATTATTGTCTTTTCCTGGACTTCTCTTTATGCTAGAAAACTTCCAGGAAGCTCCTGGAAAATGTTCCCTATCATTTCACTGGCCTAAATCATGTTATATCTCTATCCGTGTACCATTACTTTATTCCAGGAAAATGCTATGCACTCCTTAGCTTAGGACTATTATACTGCACCAATAACTTTAAAGAGTTGATTTAGTACATCAAAAACTGATGATGTAATGTATGGTGATTAACATAACAATAAAAAATTTTAAAAAAGTAATCTTAGATAATATATTTGCCACTTGGCCTATCATACAATTATTCAACACTATATCCCATACTATTGCTTGTAGTATGTATTTGTCTATATTCACTCAGCTATCCTAAAAGATTTTAAGGTTGGGAAAGGGAATAAGGGATAGAAGAGATGTTACCTGAGCGATCAGGAATCTGGGCATTGATATTAAAGGCATATAATTCAGTGCCTTCTTTTCCTACCCAAGCCCTATAGTTTGTGGGTAGTATGTATTGCTATTATCTTCAGCTTTTCCTTTAATTTTCTTAAACATTCAGTTTCCTTCTGATTTGGAATGAGACCCACTTCTTCATCTCCCTTTCAAGCTTAAATAATTATTAGTCACATTTTATAGATGAGGCTTTAGAACCTCAGACATGTTAAGTAATGTATACAATGTCACACATCTAGTAAGTGCCAATGCTGGAATACAAACTTAAATTTGACTCCAAAAACCATCTCGTTTCTTCTGTTCCATTCTATATAACTCGTCCTCATTTTAGTTCTTCAGGATTCACCTTCTGCTTAATCCTTGAAATTTTTTAAGCGTAAAATATCATACAAAGAAATGCATATAACATATTTGTACGTTTAAAGAATTATAAATTAGCATTCATGTACCTAAAATATCAGAGTTGCTGAATTGCATATTCCTACCCACCTCTGATTATCTCTTTTTGTTCAGTAACTCCATTCCAGGAGACTAGTTTTCCCTATGCTTCATTGCTTAGGTCCATCTTTAAGTTGAACATTTAAGTCTTACAACAAAGCCAATAATGTATACGATTTTAGTAGAAGACGACTCAAGAGAAACAAGTGGTCAGTGATTTCTCATTGGCTAGGAAACCTTACTAAATGTTACACTTTGCATTAATATCTTAGATTGTGATTACACAGTGCCATAATAAAAACTGAAGTTACACCCAGTTGAATTTTATCATCACAACTGAAATTAATACATGTTATTGACTAATTATTTTGACATGATGTAAAAATAAGATTAAAGGGAGATTAGAATAAATTTGATTCACAGCCTGAACATTCTTAGACTTATTAGAAAATTGAAATCAGGTTCATGCAAACTTAGTATAGAGTTGATGTATTTTAGAGAGCTTTCAAAGTTTTAATAGAAATCCAGGCAAATAACTTAAAAAAATATGTCTTAAGCTCTTCTCTGGAAAGTCCATAGGTTTAAGTCAGCTTGCTTAGTTATCTCTACAAACAGCTTCCTCCAAGATTCTACTCAGGATACAATTTTAGAAAAGAGTCTCAACACTTATTTTTGTAGCACCTCTGGCTTAGCATATCATTCACTTGTGTTAAGGCTTGAACCTCTACTGCACTTCTTTCAAAATGCAAATTCCTCTGAGGAGAAACTCCAGTCAAATAATAAAACTCTTTAATATAAAAGTGATTTTAGATCACTGACCTCAAGAATTAGAAGGAATCAAACATCAAGAGATCTTTGGATGCCCAGGAAAAAAAGGAAAGTTTAGAAAACAAATACATAGATGAGGAGTTTGAAAAACAAACTTGACCTGCTACATATTTTTGCTAAGAGTTGGTTCTGTTATCTGGTGAAAGTATTTTTCACTAAAATTTCAGCCCTTTCTACAACCTTCCTCTCATTTCAGAGGTGACCACCCTGCTAATTCATTCCTCCTTACGAAAGCTTCTCTTCTTCTCCTTGGCAGAGGGCAGGACCTCCCTTCTATCTGTCCCTGGGACACTTTGTACAGATTGTTAATGCAGTGCTTAGAGCACAGTATTTTATCCCGTTGCTTGCATGTCTATTTCCTCACCATTGGATTATAAGTAGCTTAAGGCAAGCAGACACATCTTATTCATCTATTATTAGCATTAAGCACAATATTTGATATATAGTCATTACTCCAATAAAAATTTACAAAAAAGGAATGAATTGTAAAATATACAATTTGATTCATGTCATGACACTAGAGTTTAAAGGCATCCAATAAATAACTTCTGTATTCTAGAACAATTTTGGAACCAATTCAGATATTGACAAAATGTCAGAGATCAAGCATCAGGTTTTTTTTTTATTACTTTTAAATGCTAGATTGGGGGACATAGCTAAGATGTTTGGCAACAATAGTCTACTTCATACTACACTCCAGATGTATGCATACTTATTTACTCAGCCACAGCAGTAAGGAAAAATCGCAGGCTTCTTCATATGGGGAATTTCTTTCACAGAATTTATAGCACTGAGGAACAGATCAGGGTAGCATATCTCCTGAAGCAGCTTCATCTCAAAGAAAGATGGAGGAATGAACTGAACTACACATACCTAGTTCTACTTCAAAATTTATGAATCAAGTAAATTGCTGCACTTCCTAAAAAGAGTTAGAAATGAAAAAGAGGTTAGGAATGTTGGGGAAATTTCTCCACACAGAAATTAGATGAGTGCATAGGAATAATCTCCACTTACAATGTTCCCTAGAATTTTTATCTCTTAAGCTACTGGGCTTAAACTTTAAGCCCTTAGACAACTAGGGGGAAATTTATTAGGGCAGTCTCTACCCAGGTATCAACTGCTACTCTTTCGCGGATCCTTCTGGAATCATTGAGGGCAGAGAGGAGAAGGAGTATAGATTTCAGTCTTGACACTTCATTTCATGTTCTACTTGTCATCCCAAATAATGTCCTACATGATTATCAAAGCTTCTGCAATATGATTAAATTCACCCATTTATTCAACAAATACTGATTGAGTATCTGCCCTCTGCCTCTCTCCCTGTTCTGGGTGCTTTTGATACATAGTGAGCAAAAATTTAAAAACAAAAAAATGGCAAACTTTGCCATTCTCAACAGTTAGGGAAAGCAGACATTAAACAAAATAAATAAGTAATAATTCACTAGAAGGTGATTTGTTTTGTAGAAAAATACAAGCAAAGTTATGAAGGTTTAGGACTAGAGAGAGATTTGGGCACAATTTTAAGTGGGGAGAATAGAATAGATGTCATACAAAGGATGACATATGAGGAAGGAGGTAAAGGAGTTAACCACACCGCTCTACTAGTTATCTAGAATCCTTGACTTCTGCATTTAAATTCAACTGGGAGAACTTTATGATTCAGATGTTAATTTTGGCCTGATGCATTTATGATATGTCACCTATATATACAGTCTCCTCTCAGAGAGGCTATTATTAAGATAATGTTGCCTTTTTGCAAAATTTAGAAATTTATAATGATGAACACCCTAATCATCAGAATGCCTTTCTTTCCCATAAAATATTTCCAAACTTTTGAGTGCCAGCAGCGTACTGAATGTGAGTCTGTCTAATGGCCTGATTTTTACAGTCTGGTGAGCAGGTGTCTTCGGTCCTGGAACCCTAGTGGCCATTGCCATGTCCATCGCTGTGGAATTGCTTAGTCCTATCATTTTTGTCTGTCTCATCTGAAGACTTAACCTCAGCATGTTCCTGACCAAAAGCACCCATTGTTAATGGAGAATTATGTGCCTCTAAAGACCTAAGGAAGGTAAATATCTGCTCTTTCAAGAAACTTGCTTTCCTCCACGTTAGACTGTTCCAGATAGGCCTTGAGTAGGATTTCTTTCTACTGTATCTTTTTTGTAGAAGTGAAATAGGCACATAGTGTGCTTCATCTCCCTCTATTGTTCTATAACTTTTAGAGTAAGGTTGACAGATAAAATATAAGACACCTGGTTAAATTTGAATTCAGATAAGTAACAATTTTTTAGTGTAAACATGTCTCAGACAATATTTAGGACACATTTATATTAAAATTACTCATTCCTTATCTGAAACTCAAATGTAACTGAGTGTCTGTATTAGGGTTTTCCAGAAAAACAGAAACAACAGGTTACCCATCTATCTATCTGTTGTTAAAAACAAAATTCAACCAAGTAAATTTGAAGATCTAATTGGCTTTGCTAAGTGATTCATGAATTGGGCATCATCCCATCTAGCAAGTAGAGAGATGTTCTGAGGAACTGTACAAAATGGAAGGTTTTATAAGAAGGAGGGTGGGGCAAGAGGTTATTAGCAAAAGATAAGAAAGGGTTGGCCCATCTTCTTTTTTGGGGGGAAGAGAATAGCAGGGTTTTTATCATGCAGATTACCTCATTAGTGCTGCTCAGGAAATTTTAGACCTATTGATAAAAGCTCACATTCCTAGAAGAGGTTGAAACTGTATTTAAAGTCTTGGTTTGCTATTGTTGGGGGAAAAGGCTCCATTTTGAGCTTGTTGTTTCTTTTTTTAACACTGTATCTTGGGGCAACTGGGTGGCTCAGTCGGTTAAGCGTCTGACTCTTGGTTTTGGCTCAGGTTGTGAGATATTCTCTACCCCCCACGGCCTCCACGTCCCCACTTAGTACAGAGTCTGAGAGTCTTTCTCCCTCTGCCCCTCCCACCGTGCTCTCTCTCTCTCTCAAGTAAGTAAACAAATTAAAAAAACCCACTATATTCAATTATAGATACAGACATAGGTATCTATATCTATAGATCTAAATAGATGGATCTCTCACTATATAGACCTCTCTCTCTTTGTATGTGTATATATATGATTTATTAAAGAATTGACTCACATGTTGGGGTGCCTGGGTGGCTCAGTAGGTTAAGCATCCAACTCTTGATTTCTGCTCAGGTTGTGATCTCAGGGTCCTGAGATTGAGCCCCATATAAGACTACATGCTGGGCATGGAGCCTGCTTAAGATTCTCTCTTTCCCTCTCCTCTGCGCCACTTCCCACCCTCACCACCCTCCTTGTGTGTGTTTCTAAATTAAAAAAAAATAGGAAAAAAAAGAAGTGGCTCACATGCTTACGGAGGCCAACTAGTCCAAAATCTGCAGGGTAGTTTGGTAGGCCGGAGATGCAGAGAGGAGCCAATATTGCAAGACAAGTCCAAAAGCCATCTGCCAACAGATTTGTTTTTACTTAGAGGAGATCAGTCTTTTTCTATAAAAGCATTCAATTGATTGGATGAGACCCTCTCATATTATGGACAGCCATCTGCTTTATTCAATGTCCACTAATTTAAATGTCAATCTCATCTAAAAACACCCTCACGGAAACATCCAGAATAATGTTTGACCACATATGTAGGTGCTGTGGCTAGGTTGAGAGTCAGGTTGACACAAAATTAATCATCAGAGTATCCTTTATTTTTATTTGCTGAATCTGGCAACCCTATTTCAGGGGGTCTCAACTGAGTTTCTGAGAGTTGCCTCCTTAGTTGATCTATTTCTTTATTTAACAATGTAAAACTAGTACTATTTACTAGTACCTTTTGTTTTGCTTTGTTTTTCATTGCTTTTGGATACAAATATATATTTTTCTAATATATTTTCCTGTTGTCCTGTGAGATCTCCCATATGAGATATGAAATCAGTAAGTACTGAGTCTTTCAAAGCCTTTACTATCTAAACAAATCATATCCATCTCCTCCTTCCTGGGTTGGATAATCCCACGCAGGAAGATTCACATGAAGTTACACAGGCTCAAACCTGGACTTGATCTCTTATTATTCTGCATGCCTTTTCCTACGATATGTCCCCTTTAATATGTCTTGTCTTCGTTGGATTTTTTTTTAAAATGCTGATTCTATAAATTTTTGGAATGTTACCCAAAGGCAAGGCAATACCTGTACCATCACCTCTAATGATTTTATCACTTTGAAACTCACCTAAGAATGCTTTAAATCTTTTGTGTTGGTTTTCTGCCGTCTACCCTTAAATTTGTCCAGATTTTCTGGACCCTTGGTGTAGTTCATTATTCTTCAAGTTGTAATTCCCAATTGCTGTCACTCTGGACTTTTTATCCACAGCTTTAAAAGGCCACATCCTCTGTTCCTCTGATCCTGCCCTCTCTCAGGGATTCATTCTAGATTGCTCACTGAAATTCTGTCACTCTGCTTTGGTTAGATTTCTTTAGGTTCCAGTCACAATTGTTTGACTTAGTATAGCTGAAACATCTACTTTTCTACTTTCCTCTTTCAGTTTAGTCAGACCTGGGTCTACCCATTTCCTTTTATTTATTTATTTATTTGTTTATTTATTTTAAAGATTTTATTTATTTATTTGACAGAGAGAGAGATAGCGAGAGCAGGAACACAAGCAGGAGGAGTGGGAGAGGGAGAAGCAGGCTTCCCGCCGAGCAGGGAGCCCGATGTGGGGCTCGATCCCAGAACCCTGGGATCATGACCTGAGCCGAAGGCAGACGCTTAACGACTAAGCCACCCAGGCGCCCCTACCCATTTCCTTTTAATATTTGTTTCTCTCAGTCTTCAAGATCCCATTTTCTGCTTCATATCTATCTAATCTATCTCATACAATCTCAGTATTTCTCTAAGGAAATCCCTTCTTTTCTCCAAAGTAACCAGCCAGTTTTCCATTATTTTGTTTTTATTTTTCTATTGCTTCTGTTCTGATAATAAAACTGAAACCTCTTTTCACACCACTCCAATTCCTTCTGGATACCCTACACAAATTCAATTTTTAAAGGCTAAATCCTACACACACAGGCTTTGCTATGTCTTTGTATATCCTTTAGGTATGCAGTTAATTTCAATGACTTGTTTGTTATCTTTTTCAATTCCACCTAGGAGAGGACAGATTTTCATCATTGTAAGGGCTCCCTTTTACTTTTCATTTGTTTACTAATCAGATTCACCACTCTTCTGTGGGTGCTTCCACAATGAGTGCTTTCTGAATTATAAGGCATTCTTCAGCCCAAAGCTCACGGTCATACAGCAGTAACTCCGACACTGTGGCTCCTATCCACTAAAGTCAACAGGGCCAATACCGTGTTGACAAAATAGTCCCATCTTTCCAAACCATGCCCCAGAAAGCAACCACTTGCTTGAGAATAAAACTGCTGTGAACTATAATAAACACCTGAGTCAAATCCTGCATGGCCCACTTGCTAAAGCTAAAGCCCATAGCCATATGTCCTGGTCTCATCAAAAACTTATCCAGGTATAATTTGAATCACCGAAATCTACTTCCTGTCTACTTATGTTTATTGCTGATAAAACTGACATTGGAGGATATAGCTCAAATCTGTGGCTACAGTCTGAGAATTAGCCCACCTAGCCTCATCTCATGGGGCCTGCTGTTGTACAACTAAGGCCTTGGAGAGTAAAACCAAATGTTCGCAGGCAGACTCCAGGAGGAAGAGAGGGTAAGGGCCTGAGCTCTGCATTTATGCTCAGTTCTTCAGAATCTAGCAATCAGATAACTCTTTCTATATCCATGGAAAAGAGAATGGGGCAAGAGCCTAGGAAGTTTAGGGAAAATGCCTCCTCATAGAATCCTGAGAATTAAGCAATAAGTCTGTCCCCTCTTACCACACTCCTATGTCACTTATAACCATGAACATCTCTGACAAAAGTTATCATGGGCTTAGTCTGCCATGATGTGACTGTACATCAGTACCTAGAACACCTGTTTCAGAATGAAAGGCCAGCCCAGAAAGCTTCCCCTGATAAAACTTACACATCCATGAGGTACCATAACTCCATGCAGATTGTCCTATATTAGTTAAATTTAGTTTTCAACCCCCATATTTTTTACATTGATGCCACCTCCCTGGTGTCTGACCAAATTGACTCCCTGCCAAAATATTTGATCCAGAATGATTTCCAAACCATGCCTGAGAAAGCAAAGGCTCTATCCAAATCTGCCATTAACTAAATCAACAAGGAGCCTCCCATAATTTGAGAATCCTATCTGATTCTCCTTTTATTATATCTGCTCTCCAGGAACACATGGAAAAGTGCACAAAATTTTATCCCCACAACTAAGTATGTTGTATTCTACTTCTGTTTTAGACAACCCTATAATTAAGATGTTGAGCAACCACATTTCATGACATAATTGAGATGCAACTGTATTTTTGTCTCCCTCTGTCCCTTTAAAGAGGATAGTTGGGGATCCTGGGTGGCTCAGTCGTTAAGCATCTACTTCAGTTCAGGTCATTGTCCCAGGGTCCTGGGATCGAGCCCCGCATCAGTCTCCCTACTCAATGGGCAGCCTGCTTTTCCTCTCCCTCTCCCCGTGCTTGTATTCCTTTTCTTGCTGTGTCTCTCTCTGTCAAATAAATAAATAAATAAACAAATCTTTAAAATAAATAAATAAATAAAAGGGGATAGTTACCCTCTGGCCCTGATGTTGTTGACCCACTCTTAGGTAATAGACAGCCTTGTGATTGCTTTAATTCATAAACCACAGCTTCAGTTTTGTCATTAGACTATGTCAGTACAAATTATTGATCAATGCTTTAATCTTCATTCAAATTTAAGATTTTTCTTCCCTCATCCCCCATCCCATTTGTAGCTGGAAGATTTTGCCTGGCTAGAAGACTTTACTCTTTCTAAGAGATGCTAAAAGTAACTATTTGGGGAGTTATTTTCACGATATTTCTTTGGTAAATCCCTTCACTGGCAGAACTTCTCTCTGGTCTTTGCAGAAACATCCCTTTTCTGAATGTCTTTGCAACATCTTCTGCAGTTCCTAGGAATCCAGCATTTGCCTCCAGGTTCTTCCTAGGGACTTCATCTGTCCCTCTAGGCAGCCATATTGGATGGAACCAAATACAACCCCACATGAGTTCTGTTTTTTTGTGTGTGCCCTACTTCTAATGGATAGCTACACTTACACATCCCTTTCTCAAATGTTAGGTATGCAGACAGATCCTGATGCAGACATGTAGCCTTCCATAACCTTCTGTACTACATTGCATTTGCACTCTGAGCAGGAGTAAAGCACCAGGCTTCTTTTTTTTTTTTAAGATTTGAGAGAGAGAGAGAGCGTGCACGCATGCAAGCAGGGGAGAGGAGCAGAGGGAGAGAGACAAGCAGACTCTGCGCTGATCACAGAGTCCACATGAGGCTCAATCTCACAACCCTGAGATCACAACCTGAGGTGAAACCAAGAGGTGGATGCTTAACTGACTGAGCCACCCAGGCACCCCAAGTACCAGTCTTCTGTTTTTAACTGCAGAAACTATATTTCAAGCTCTCGGAAGCATTCCATGGATGCTTCACTCACCAAGCCTGAAGCGATGGAAGTGACATCATGAATTCCTTACCTGCGGGTGGGGCAAGTATTCGTAACGTGCCAATAGCTGTTCCAAAGAAATCTCTTCATAAATGCTCCTTCTCTTTCAACAGTTTCATCCCTTAAAAATTATTGATTTGGCGGGGGTATCCAAAAGTTGCAGAACCTGCAACTAGCTAGCATAGAACAGTTGGGAGTAGTTTAGAACACAAATCCTATAACCAAGCTGCCTATGTTTGAGTAACAGCTTTACTACTGACTAGGTGTGTAACACAGGGATGTGACTTATTCTCTCTGTGCCTCACTTTACTCATTGAAGACAATGGCGAGGATTAGATTAGTTAACATATATAAAGCTCTTAGAACAATTCCTGGCATATAATAAACACTATATAATGATTTGCTATTATTATTCTTATTATTATTCTTTTGTAATTTGTACACAAATCTGGCTTTGGAATATCACATTTATCATATCTTTCTTCCTCTACTAAATTCTATACCTGAATATCCTGTCATATTTGTGAGTACTTCTGATTCTTCTTCTAGCTAGCAAAAACCCACAATAACCTGACACCTTCATGTCTTGCCCCACAGCATTGGATGGAAAACCAGAGTAAACCAGTGAGGCCATGAAAGACTTCTACCTGCAGTGAGGCTGGTTCCACTACTTCATAGAATAGCAATGCTAGCCCCTGGGAAAAAAATTATCTAGTAGCTTGATGATGCATCCAACTTCCTCACTCAAGTAAAGAAGAAAGAGGAGCAAAAGAGAAAAAGCCAGGGACCTACAAAATTCTAGGGAATTCAGTAAGGATTCATGGCTATTCTTTCTCAAGTGCCACCATTAATGTGACTCAGTCCCAAAGATTAAAAATCACCATCTCCCTATTTTGTGTTTAATTTCTTGGCAGAGAAAGAATTTGAGCTTGACTCAGCTTGAGTCAGTTCTCTATGCCCCAAGTCCAGGGTGATGTTGCATTGTATATCAAAGCCATTACCAGAGAGAAAGAATTTTCTTTGGCTAGACAACTTCCCAGGAGGTGTTCACTGTAGTTTGGAGCTCATGACTTTCCCATGTCCCATTTTGGCTACCTCTCTATTATTAATGTCTGGTATCCTTGACTTCTGACCCAGTGCAGCCCTGGCTGCAAAACCACAGGTGATTTGCATTAGGTACAAATTATTATTTTTTGTTTTTTTCAAGCTTTTATTTAAATTCTTGTTAGTTAATATATAGTGTAATATTGGTTTCTGGAGTAGAATTTAGTGATTCATCACTTATATATAACACTTATATATAACATTAAGTGCCCTCCTTAATACCTATCACCCACTTAGCCCATCTCCCACCCACCTCCCCTCCAGCAACCCTCAGTTTGTTCTCTATAGTTAAGAGCCTCTTATGGTTTGCCTCCCTCTCTTTTTTCCCCCTTCCTCTATGTTCACCTGTTTCATTTCTTAAACTCCACATATGAATGAAATCATACAGTATTTGTCTTTCTCTGACTGACTTGTTTCACTTATCATAATACACTCTAGCTCCATCCACGTCATTGCAAATGGCAAGATTTCATTCTTTTTGACAGTTGAGTAATATTACATTGCATATGTATACCACATCTTTTTTTTAGGGAGAGAGAATCATAAGCAGGCTCCACACCCAGTGTGTAGCCAGAGGTGGGGCTCAATCTCACTACCCCAAGATTGTGACCTGAGCCAAAACCAAGAGTCGGATGTTAATATACTGAGCCACCCAGGCACTCTATACCATATCTTCTTTATCCATTCATCAGTCAATGGACATTTGGGCTCTTTCAATAATTTGGCTATTGTTGATAATGCTGCTATAAACATTGGGGTGCACGTATCCCTTCAAATTTTTGTATACTTCAGGTAAATATTTAGTAGTGCAATTGCTGACTTTTAGTATAGTTCTATTTTTAACTTTTTGAGGAACTTCCATACTGTTTTCTAGAGTGGCTGAACCAGTTTGTATTCCCACCAACAGTGCAAGAAGGTTCCACTTTCTCCACATCCTCACCAATACCTGTTGTTTCCTGTGTTGTTAATTTAAGCCATTCTGACAGGTGTGAGGTGATAGTGCATGGTGATTTTGACTTGCACTTCCCTAATGATGAGTGATGTTGAGCATCTTTTCATGTGTCTTATAGCCATCTGAATATCTTTGGAAAAATGTCCATCCATGTCTTCTGCCCATTTTTTAACTGGATTATTTGGGGTTTTGGGGGGGTGTTGAGTTTTAGAAGTTCTTTATAGTTCTTCTGTAGAAGTTCTATAGAACTTCTTTATAAGGTTTTTGGATACTAATTCTTTATTAGATATGTCATTTGCAAATATTCTCTCCCATTCCATAGGCTGTCTTTTAGTTTTGATTATTTCCTTCGCTGTGCAGAAACTTTTTATTCTGATGAAGTCCCAATAGTTCATTTTTACTTTTGTTTCCCTTGCCTCTGGAGAGGTGTCTAGTAAGAAATTGCTACAGCCAAGGTCAAAGAGTTTGCTGCCTATATTCTCCTCCAGGATTTTGATAGTTTCAGGTCTCACATTTAAGTCTTTCATCCATTTTGAATTTATTTTTGTGTATGGTCTAAGAAAGTGGTCCAGTTTCATTCTTCAGCATGGTGCTGTCCTGTTTTCCCAGCACCATTTGTTGAGGAGACTGTCTTTTTTCCATTGGGTATTCTTTCCTGCTTTGTTGAAGATTAGTTGACCACATAGTTGTGGGTCCATTTCTTGGTTTTCTATTCTGTTCCATTGATTTATTTGTCTGTTTTTGTGCCAGTATACCATACTGTCTTGATGACTGCAGCTTTGTAATACAGCTTGAAGCCTGGAATTGTGATGCCTCCAGCTTTTCTTTTCTTTTTCAAGATTGCTTTGGGTATTCGGGGTCTTTTGTTGTTCCATAAATATTTTAGGATTGTTTGTTCTAGTTCTGTGAAAAATGCTAGTGGTATTTTGATAGGGATTGCATCAAATGTGTATATTGCTTTGGATAATAGAGACATTTAATAATATTTGTTCTTCCAATCCATGAGCATGGAATGTTTTTCCATTTCTTTGTGCCCTCTTCAATTTCTATCATAAGTGTTCTGTAGTGTCCAGAGTACAGATCTTTTACCTCTTTGGTTAGGCTTGTTCCTAGGTATCTTATGGTTTTGGGTGCAATTATAAATGTGATTTATTCCTTGATTTCTCTTTTTGCTGCTTCATTATTGGTGTATAGAAATGCCACATATTTCTGTACTTTGATTTTGTATCCTGCAACTTTTCTGAATTTGTGTATCAGTTTTAGCAATTTTTTTGGTGAAGTCTTTTGGGTTTTCTACATAGAATATCATGTTGTCTGTGAATAGTAAAAGTTTGATTTCTTTCTTGCTAATTTGGATGCCTTTTATTTCTTTTTGTTGTCTGATTGCTGATGCTAGGACTTCCAGTACTATGTTAAATAACAATGGTGAGAGTGGACATCCCTGTCTTGTTCCTGACCATAGAGGAGAAGCTCTCAGTTTTTCACCATTGAGGATGATATTAGCTGTGGGTCTTTCATTTATGGCTTTTATCATGTTGAGGTATGTTCCCTCTATCCCTACTTTGTTGAGGGTTTTTTCCACATTAATAAAAGAAAGGATAAGAACCATATGATCCTCTCAATAGATGCAGAAAAAGCACTTGATAAAAAACAGCATCAAATTGGTTTTTTAAATTGTACCAGATAAAATTGTACTTGTGGCTTTAAAATT
Organism: Phoca vitulina; assembly: GCF_004348235.1. Classification (NCBI taxonomy): domain Eukaryota; kingdom Metazoa; phylum Chordata; class Mammalia; order Carnivora; family Phocidae; genus Phoca; species Phoca vitulina. The sequence continues at coordinate 44,894,250 of NW_022589705.1, read as the reverse complement.
ATGGATAAAAGATACAAACCAAGCTTTAAGAAACTTCCTCTCTGAATCGTCAAATCAGATGTTATACAAAGGAACCAAGAAGTGTATTAAGAGAATAACATATCAGTTAGAAAACCAATGCAGCTTAAATGTTTCAGGTTTATTGGAATAAAGTTAGCATAAAATATCCCCCAAAAGCAGAAATAGTATTAATAGAATGTTGTTTTGTGAATTTTGCTTCACTAGAGTCTTAGTTCTGTGGAGACAGGGATGGTGAGCCTGTTACATCTGCATCACCAATGCTGAGCCCGGTGCCTGGCACATGGGGATGTTTGGTAAATACTTACTCATTAAATGAATTAATTAATGAGCTGCAGAAGACATCTTCACATTAAAAAAATACAAGCACTTCAGTTTATTTTTAATCTATCACCCATGCTAAAATGAAAAGGAAAGTCATTAAATTGATAGCCTATTAAAGCCAGTGGCGTATTTACGGATTTGTGTTCCTTGGAGTTTACTGATCGACTCATTAACATCTGAAACTCTGATCCACATGAGGCTATTTTTATATGTAGAATGAGTAATTGTTTCCATGGAATAAAAGTCCCAAAAGCAAGGAATGTATTCTAGCCCCTTTGGAAGATTCTCTGGTTTTATTAAAGAAAAATGTTTAATCAGAGCATGCTTTTTGAAAAAGTTGGCTTAATTTGTTTTCAAATTGGTGCACAGAGGGTATTCATACTTAAAGATTCTAAAATGAGGGCGCCTGGGTGAATCAGTCTGTTAGGTGTCTGACTCGATTTTGCTCAGATCACGATTTCAAGGTCATGAGATCAAGCCCTGCAATGGGCTTAGCATGGGGCTCCATGCTAGGCATGGAGCCTGCTTAAGATTCTCTCTCTCCTTCTCCCTCTGACCCCCCTCCCTCTCTTAAAAAAAAAAAAAGATTCTAAAATGGCATCTTCAGTGTTGTACAGGTCAAAAGAAAGAGTACATTTTACATGTTTTAACTGTTTCAACTGATGATGTGTCCATATGGTACAAAGTGCAGAAAGTCTTGATCTAATTTCTGTTTTTAAATTAATTTACATTTTTTATAACAAATGCCCCCAAACCAGGCATTGTGTTGCTTTATTTCATGTGAGTTTAAACATCTGCCATTAAGACTAAATCTAAATACAGTCTTCTTAATTTTAAATGTAAAAAATATCTCACTTGTTGTGTCATTTGGCTGCATGCCTGAAGAGTGACTAATGTTACCTATGTCTATGTGTTCATGGGTCATCACACACCATGTTTAATCAAGAACATATTTTCACCTCTGGTATTTGACATGTCACATGCCTATCAGTTTACTGTCAGGCAAGATAGAACACATCATAAAGGGCATCAGTTCTTATTGCTCTCTTATGGAGCCAAGCACTGCAGATGACAGTAAATATGACATCTTTTGTGATCAGCAACATTTTTGCTAGCATCCTGTTATTAATAATACTCTGGCTAGACAGTATTACCAAGGATAATCCATGGTGGAATGATAGTTCCTGCATCATTGGCCACAAAATGATTTTTAAGCTTTTTCTAAGACTTTTTGTTTTTCAAGCTTTCTTCCCCTTCAGGCAAACTCTTAACTAAACTTGTTATAAAATAATTGAGAAGGCAAAAAAGGGAAAAGTGACTATTAAAAGCTGACTTTTTAATTTTTAACTTAAAGGCTATACTTATCAATTTTTAAGGAACACAGTGCATACTGAAAGATATCAAGACTGAGTATGATAGGTGAACTTAAAAATTATAAATAATGCAAAAATGATTTTTGATTGGATATATAATTATAGCACTTGGAAAACTTATTATTGAGATGAATATTTTGATGATAGGTGAAATGTAGACAGTATTCTGGGCATAGTATAATATGTGCTTAATAGCCATAATGACGTTTACGTTAAAAAAAAATCAGTCACAGTCAGGAAAAGGTGAGCAGTTTTATGACTAGCATTATCCAGACATGTTTTTTTTTTTCTTCTAGGATCAATTGCAATGTTTATTACGTACACATAATTTATATTGCTGGTGCAATGTATTATGTACACCATCATTAAGCAAAGTTCATGAGATGACCCATTCCCTGGCTTACTGATCCTTCTGCATAGAATGCCATCTTTATTTATTTATTTATTTATTTATTTATTTATTTATTTATGTAAAAGATTTTATTTGTTTATTTGACAGAGAGATAGCGAGAGCAGGAACACAAGCAGGGGGAGTGAGAGAGGAAGAATCAGGCTTCCTGCTGAGCAGGGAGCCTGATGCGGGACTCAATCCCAGGACCCCGGGATCATGACCTGAACCGAAGGCAGATACTTAATGACTGAGCGACCCAGGTGCCCCTAGAATACAGTCTTTAATTACTTAATGCTTTTTAGTTCTTGTGAGACCCTAGAAGATTCTGAAGAGAAAGCAACAAAACTTTTAAACGCATAATACTTCAGAGTCACAAACCACATTTTATTTTTACCTTGTCCTGATTTTTTTTTTTCCTTGGAAAAAAAGATTTTATTTCTTGGAAAATCTCACAAAAATGAGTTCTCTCGTGACATCATTTTTAAAGATTACATATGGTTAAAAACTGATAATTTACTTTTTCTAGTTGTTTAATCCTTCAAGGCAAAAACAAATAAATCTTATTTTCCTTTGTTTTACAAAATCGGTATTCTATTTTTATATTTCAATGTCAAATCTAGGTATTTTAGAAAAATTTTAGATGGGACTATGAGAATTAAGGTTATCTTTTAATCTTAAATTGCACTTGTTAGCTTGTTTACCCAAGGATGCCATAACTTTAGAGTCTTTTATGATAACACACAAGTCACATATTTATATATCTATATAAGAATAATTTGAAATCTCTGATATATGGAAATCATTCAACAGATTATGTAATTGTTGCTTCAAATTCTTAAAATTGTGTAAATGATACTGTGTATGTGTGTGTATACATATGTAGCATATGTATAATGCGTATGTTAACATACATTAACTTAATTGTGTTTACCAGAATGTCTTCCAATTCTTCTTAAACTTGAAAAAGTAAAGTATTTGATCAGTGGTCTTATTTCCAGGTATTCTTGGTTAAAAGATACGTATATCAATAAATTAAACCCCTTTAAGAATTTTGTATCAGAATTAAAGAGCTTCCTTGAAACAGACTAACAAAATTTGTAGCCTATGCTTTTCTTTTGTTGCCTCTTTTCCAGGAAGCAAAAAGATATATTCAGTGCTAGTCTCTTAATAAGTCTTTTCCTTTTTATGATTTCTATTTTTTTTTTTTACTCTTTTAATTGTCAAAAGAAAAATCAACCAGAGAATAATTTTCTTCCAATATACAAATATCTATAAAGGCTAGAACTTTATTTATACTTGATAATTTAGGAAACTTTTATAAGTAAACATAGATTAATATTTTAAAGGCAAAAAAGAATAAAGTACATTTTAGGAAGCATTTGAAAGCTATTTTGGAAACAATAGAATTACTAAATTGAGTAAATTACCATAATTTTGGCTTTGGACAACTTTAATTTCTTTATGTCTCTATTTCCTCATCTATAGAATAGGAAATATAGTACTGCTTCATAGTGCTTCTGTTATTGTGAAGTTTTAATGTTATAGGAAGACTTTTCTGCACAGTAGGGACTATTTACGGCTATGTGCAATTGTAAATTAATTTTTATTTTGATTTTTTTGTAATTGTATTTACAATATAGTGTTTTTTTAAATTTTATTATGTTATGTTAATCACCATACATTACATCATTAGTTTTTGATGTAGGGTTCCATGATTCATTGTTTGCATATAACACCCAGTGCTCCATTCAATACGTGCCCTCTTTAATACCCATCACCAGGCCAACCCATCCCCCCCAGAACCCTCAGTTTGTTTTTTTATAAGTTAAATTTTTTACATTTAAACTTAGTTTTTCAGTTATTCTTTTTAAAGCTAAACGTCCAAATATTATTCTATTCATAAATCTGGTACATCCTAACAATCACTTTAAAACTTTATTATTTAAGGGGTGCCTGGGTGGCTTAGTCAGTTAAGCATCCCTTGATTTCAGCTCCCATCATGATCTCAGGGTGGTGAGATCGAGCCCCAAGTCAGGCTCCCCACTCAGTGGGGAGTCTGCTTGAGATTCTCTCTCTGCTTCTCCCTCTGCCTCTCCGCGCCCCCACGTGCATACCCACACATTTACTCTCTCTCTCTCAAATAAATAATATCTCAAATATCTATAATTTAACTTAAAATCAGTTAGATTTTAAAAATATTTTTATTTTCTTCATAAATCTAATACATTTTATCTTCCTTATCAGGTTCTTTAAGCCCTGATGTAACAAGCAAAACCTCCCTAGGCACTTAAACCACTCTTGCAAATTTAATCAATTAAATGTATAAATGTGGTAAATTTCAAGTTCTTTTAGTCATCACAATACTATTGTTAACCAACTAAATAAAATTCTCCTACCTACTTCAAATAAACATCTGTAGGGGCAGAAAACTTTCCCTTTCTTCCCTTCCACATGCTTTGGTTGGGCTAATAATTAAACTGACACAGACAGATTAACAGAAAAAACTTAATTTTGTAGACAAAAGAAAGAATAAACAAAGAAAGAATAAATTTGTAAAGAATTGACAAAGAGGTTTGGTTTTACGGTAGTAAATTAATGAAGAGGTAATAAGATTGTCTACACTGCCTTCTCAGGTCCATAATTCCCTATCTCTGGTGATAAGGATGTCTTCTACTCTCCTGGTACATGGAGGGTACCTTTCACATGGGAGATTTATTTCCTGCTTTCAGGGGACAAAGGCCATTTTTGTATCGGCTGTTTCTGAAGTAATTTTAATTCAAAATAATCAATATGCCAAAGTTGCATATTTTGGGGATTGCATATTCTGCTCCCCTTCACATTACAACTCTGTAATTCATTTCTCATTTCATTTGGAATAACATGTTCTTATGCCCTAATATGTCAACTTTTTGGAATATTATAAACACGTTTAATATCATTTATAAATTTTTCTTATGTTAAACTCAAAATTATGAATGGAAAGTGGTTTTCTTCATGATCTCAATTTTTAATTTGTAAATTTCCCCAGAATTAGAAAGACACTTTTACCCACTTCTTCTTACACAACTTTTACCATTACAGTGGTAAACAACCCCAAACCTGAGTGTTTTCAACAGCAAAATTTATTTTTCACTACTATTATATGTTGGCTACATATTGGCTGGGGTTCTGCTCTGCCATCTCTTTGTTCCAGACCAAGAAAGAAAATGGAGCTTATAGCTAGGATTTGCCACAGATGGCAAATAGGATTAGTAGCCACACAGGCTGATGTAAAGCTTTTCCTTGGCTTATACTCCATTAGCCAAAGTCAGTCACATGGCCTACCTAGGCTAACATCATTCCCGCAGGAGCTATAATCCTCCCAAAGAAGAGGCACCTATAGGAGTCTGATAGCATGGGAAAATGCTTCAACTATTTTGATCAATCAATGCATTCTACAACCTCTTTTCTCCAAAAACAAGTCATAATATTACCTAATTATTTCTTATGTGAATTTTTACCCTAGTACTCGTTGCTTCTTCACTGAAAGACTGAATGCTAAATTATTTTCTTGCTTTTGTCAGGCCTTACAGTCCTGTTAAAGACCTTGTCCTGAGTCTTAAATGAGATATGCAAACGAAAGCATCTATACATCCTTAGCAAATATAAGTAGGAATACATTAGGGTTTTTTTGGTTGTTGTTCTCTTATTTTCTGACTTCATCTTTCCTGGTTCCATTTTGCTTGTATGATTTTGTGGTTTTTGTTCAGGCCCAACTATCTAAAGCAAAATCACTTACCTATGCATAGATAAGAGGAATTTTGCTGTTCTATCATCAGTTACTCTGAGTTCAAGTCATTTTGGCCTTGGAAACAGTCTTGCATTACACCATCATTCACACCCCTCCTCTGACTGCTCTATTTACATTCATTTAGCCTTTTACATTGGACTTTTTGGAGGCCAGATCACACTGTTTTCTCATATTAAAATAGTTATTGACAATAAGCAACCTGCAAGTCATTTTAACGTACAGTTTAAAGCAACATTTCATTCAGCCTGTAACGTATTTGTGCACAATTTTTTTAAGGTGCAAGAATAATCTAACCAGCCAGGTTATTGAAGGAATTGAAAGTTAGGCAGAGGAATTTAAATTTAATGATGTAGCAAATAGGAATTAATTGAGTTTTCTGAGGCAGCAAATGGAAAAACAGCATGGTGTCAGTATCACAGTATGGCAAGGAGTATGAGATTTTATGTCAGACCATCCTGGATTGTAATACTGTCACCACCAATAAGGCCTTAGGATTCCCATTCAGTAATGAAAATCATACTGCCTACTCCATAGGGTTGTCATTCAATAATTGTTTCAACAAATACTGAGTTCCTCCTTTGTACTAGATGTTGAACAAAACCAACTCAGTATTTGACCTCATTGTGCTCACAGTCTAGGAATGAATATAGAAATATATAAGGAAAGAAGCAAATTAATAGTGAATAATTGTGATATAGGCTCAGGAGGAAAGGAACAAGTGACAGAGAACTTAAAATTAATCGATCAGTAAAAGCCTCTCTAAAATGGTGACATTAATAAGGAACAAATAAGAAAAGGGTTCTGTAGCTGTTGGGGGCCCATCCATGTCCTCTTGACCTTTAACATTCTACTGTGTGCCCATGGCATCTAAGTACAAGTATTATTGAATCCTCTTGAGAACATTCTTTCAGCAGGTGTTCAGTGCAGCCTGGAAGTTAATTCCCCCAGGTGCAGCCTCAGTCATTGTCAGATGAGAGTGGGAGAATAAATAGCTCACCTTCCTCACCCCTCTCCTACCCCCTGAGGTATATTCCATGTAGATACAGCTTCAGTTGCCCAGAGTGGCAATGGCTTCATTACTTCCTGTTTCAATTCTTTACTCTTATACTGGTGTTTCATTGGATTGCCTCCCAAATAAAGCGTTTATTCTCAAATCTATGTCTTAGGCAGAATCTACTGCATGGGGAAACCAACCTGAGAGAAATATCTTTTCTAACCACCTTAGGATAATATCTGCAATACAATATGCACTCAGTAAATGTTAGTTCTCCTCTTCCTCACCCTTGCTCCCCCAAGTCAAGCATGCATGATGAAATGTTTTAGAAAATCATCTCTAGACTATACTTCGGAGGTAACTAAAGTCAGGGTCCTAGAGACAAGTGAGGAAGCAGACATCCACTTTAGTACTGACAAAAAGCAGTAAAAACCCAGACAAGCCAATATGAAATGCCAGTGAAATTTAGTTACAGTGGCCTGTTTATATTATTTTGCATCCTTCACTGCACATTATATACTCTGCTGGACTATGTGGTTCAATGGAATATTATAAGAGAATAGAGGTGCCATAAAGATACCACTGGGGAAGAAAAATTATATATACTATTAGGCCAATAAAAGTAGGCTGAGAGATCAGCAAAGTGTTCTGTGAAATTGGTCAGAGGTACAAAGGCTTCTCCTCCTTTATGTCACATCAGGCCTATAGGTAGTGGTACTGGGGAAATGCGAAAGGGCCTCTGATCTCCAGCAGCGCTTTCAAAGCTGCTGTATACACAGTTGACCCTCGAACAATGTGGGAATCAGGGGCACCAACCACTCCACCCCCATGCAGTTAAAAATCTGCTTATAACTTTTGACTTTCCAAAAACCTGACTACTGTAGGCTACTATTGAATGGAAGCCTCACCAAAACATAGTCAATTAATACATATTTTGTATGTTATACATATTATATATGGTATTCTCACAATAAAGTAAGCTAAAGAAAGGAAAATATTACTAGAAAGTCATAAGAAAAAGAAAATACATTTACAGTACTACACTGTTAAAAAGTCTCATATAAGTGGACCCACACAGTTTCAACCCATGTTGTTCAAGGGTTAAGAGTGCATATAATGCACAAAATTAAAATAAAACCAATGTGCTTGCCATGTAAGTACATTTTCAAGTCAAGTATTCCTTGTCCTCTCTTCTAACTCATTTTCCACTTCTAAGCTAGTCTTAAACAGATAATCTGAAGATTCTGTTGGCTCTTGAAAATTTTAAAAATTTATTTCCCACCAGACCGTACAAGGTCTGATGTGTCACCTCCCTCTGTCTCAATCTATCCTTGGGTTACTCTTCTGCATGCTGATTAGGCTCAGGCATACTGGCCATTATTTAGTTCCTCCAGGTATGCTGCATGTCTTAGTGCTTTGAATGCTGATCTTTCTTCCTGGAATTTAATTATCAGCTGTTTACATAAATAGGTCTCTCTCATTCCTTAGGTGTCTGCTTACATGTTACCTTCTAAGTGAGGCCTTTCTTGACCCCCTTATCTGAGATGTATCACTTAGCTATTACTACAATAATGCTGCATAACAAACAGCAACAAAAATCTCAGTGGCAGGCAGTAATGATCATTTAGTTAGCTCAAGTGTCTGGGGATTGGTTGGGAATCTGTCAAGCCAGTCTGGGGCTTCACTGAGTGGCTGTGCTGATTTCATTTGGTTTTGTTCATGTCAGGAAGTCAGGCGGAAGTCAGCGATCTATGATGCCCCTGCTATACAGCTCTGCTCCGATCTCTCATTTTACTCCCAGGCCAGTGGGTTAATTTGGACATGTTCATTTCATAGTTCTTATACATGGCAGGGCTGTAACAGTATGGCCAGAAACACACAAGGCCTTTTAAGGCCTAGGATCAGAACTGGTCCACCGTTACTTGCACCTGTTCTATTGACCACAGCAAGTCACAGAGCCAAACCCAACATCAGTGGTATATTCCTCCCATGGAAATATTGGGGGTGGGAAGGGAATGCTTCTGAATATTTATGATCCAATATACTGTGAAAGGTCTTCTTTGTTATTTCGATTCAAAATGCTCAGTTTATTGCCTTCCAAGCAATTTTGTTTTTTGTCTTCAATTACCCTCATGTCTGTCTCACCCATGGAAATTTTATATTAGACAAGAAAGAATAGAGTGGATGGTGGTAACAAATTAAACCCCAAATATCAGCAGTTCTGTACTTGTTTATTCCTTCCTCTTCCTGAAGAATTTAAGGGATTTGGAGAAGGGGTAAATATAAAAGGAACACAAAAGGCTTATAGTGATTCATGAGGCTCTGCCATTTTTTCTGTCCTTTTACTGGCCTTTAAAGTAAAATATATGCATGGAAGAAACTTAAAGAATCTTGGCTTTGTTCACTGAAATTCAATTAAAATTTAATAAAGTGTATAAAATACTTGAGGCATCTAAGGCACTGACTGATCACAGAGTCAGAAGCCTTCCACAAACTTAGAGTGTGCTGAGTGCTCCCTTACCCCGGCTCCCATAGTAAAATGTGCACACTTCTGTCATATCCTGTCTCAGATTATACTTAAATCTGCTTTCCATCTCTGCCCTTTAGTGATAAGCTCTTTGGGGATTTATTCATAATTTATCCGAGAGGCTACACAGGCAGGATCTGGAAGGCCTTAGTCTCATATTGGGAATTCTGTTTTGCCCTCTAGTTTCTGAAAAGCCTTCTATCTGGACTTTCAAGCTCTGTCTTTAAAGTCAAATGACTTACAGTGCCATTACTAAGACATCCTTTGCTCCACTCAGATCTCACAAATCCAGTGTTGGGTGTACGGTCTCACACTTTCTGGAAAGCCCTCCCACTCTAATTCTTATAATGCCTGCAAGATGTGACAACAAATTCTAATGAATTTTCTGAAGATACTGGTGACCTTCAAAATATCCTCATGTGCTCAGGATGGCTGTGGTGAAATCTCCCCTAAGATAATGAATAGACTATGGCTATTTAAAATTTCTTTGAACTTCGTAATTCAACCTAAATATGTTCCCTGCTGTAATTCTTGCCTGGATTAATATTATAAAGTTTCTGTGATATGCAGCACCTATACTTCATTAGGTCTGAGAACATTATTGGCATTAAATAGTCAATGACTATTAGTAATCACATCACAGAAACACTAAGAGAACATTAAACATGAGACATAGTTAAACTTCTTAGCCAATTCAATATCAATTTCAGAGCATTCTTGACATTTCAAACACTCTGAATTTTTCATTTATCCAGTAGTAGTTGGAAACCTAAGTCTAAAATTTTAGTGTTATCGGGAATACCCACTGTGCCCTCTGGATGTGAAAGGTTAATTTAATGAACATTTAAACACATTAGGCAATCTCATTTAAATAAAATTGAAATGTAAAGCTGGGAGTTGTGGTGCTTGGCATCCAAATCTGGCTTATTTACTGTGTTGTCCCAGCCCAAGTGTTGTACCAACACTTGTTAAATATTACAGCATCTACAGAGTGATAGACGCTGGTTAGAAGCATAACTGAACAAGAACTTGCCCCCGGGAGGCCATGCTTTAAGTAGTAACTTATACCTTAAGGATTTTTCATACACACATTCTACTTTTAAGTAGCAGGTGGAAGAAGCAGGTCAAACTAGGATTAAATGCAGCTCAGGCCATCAAAAGATATGGAAAGTTTGGGAAGAAAAGGGCTGTAATAAGGAGCACTAGTTAGTGAGAATTAGCATCCATTTAACGCATGACATGGATTTTTTTTGTCACCATTTACATACAATTTAGGTACTGAGTGAAGAGGTTGTATTTCAAGACTGTTGACTAAAAAACTAGAAACCAGAAATACCACAAAATAAGTGTAGCCCAAAGCAAGAAACCTTTCAAAAGACTTGCACACAATGTTTCCATATATCAGTCCTCCCACTAAGTCTTTTAAAATGGGCTTTAACCTGGGGGCTTAGGCACTTAGACAAGCTTACACTGGACCAAAAGGGACAGTAATAGCACTGAAAAAAACACTTGAAAATTATTTTTCTTTTAAGCATCTTATTTTATTTTATTTTTTTATTATTTATTTTTTTATTATGTTATGTTAATCACCATACATTACATCATTAGTTTTTGATGTAGTTTTCCATGATTCATTGTTTGCGTATAACCAGTGCTCCATTCAGTACGTGCCCTCTTTAATACCCATCACCAAGCTAACCTCTCCCTCCACCCCCCTCCCCTCTAGAACCCTCAGTTTGTTTCTCAGAGTCCATAGCCTCTCATGGTTTGTCTCCCCCTCCGATTTCCCCCCCTTCATTTTTCCCTTCCTGCTATCTTCTTCTTCTTTTTTTTTTTTTTAAACATGTAATGTATGATTTGTTTCAGAGGTACAGGTCTGTGATTCAACAGTCTTACACAATTCACAGTGCTCACCGTAGCACATACCCTCCCCAATGTCTATCACCCAGCCACCCCATCCCTTCCACCCCCCACCACTCCAGCAACCCTCAGTTTGTTTCCTGAGATTAAGAATTCCTTGGGGCGCCTGGGTGGCTCAGTCGTTAAGTGTCTGCCTTCGGCTCAGGTCATGGTCCCGGAGTCCTGGGATCGAGTCCCACATCGGGCTCCCTGCTCAGCGGAAAGTCTGCTTCTCCTTCTCCCTCTGTCTACCACTCTGCCTACTTGTGCTCTCTCTCTGTCAAAAAAAAAAACAAAACAAAAAACAAACAAACAAACAAACAAAAAGAATTCCTCATATCAGTGAGGTCATATGATACATTAAGCATCTTATTTTAAGTTATTAAGTAAAAGGTTACCATCAAGGCTGGTATGCTGGTCTCTATTATAACCAAATGGTTCTTTTTTCCCCCTTCAGCACTGGCCTTAAAAATGTGGTCTTACCTGTAACTATATATATTAGGTCTCTTGTAAAAGAAAAACAAAATACTGTGTTTAGAAGAGTGTGTGTCCTAACATTATTTCCCTTCCCTGATGAGTGTTTGTCACACTAGCCATGACAAGGCCCAATTCCATGATTTGCAAATAATAAAAGCAAGTCTACTTATTCTTAAAATAATATAACTATATATTATACTATAATAATATAATTATAATATACTATTATAACTATTATTATAATAATATAATACAGTATACTATCTTATAGTATAGTATCATATAGGATAATAACTATAATAATAATATTAATAATTCAGACATATTTCTTTCATTATATTGAGTGGTGAATCTGCCTGAAAGTAGAGGGGCAATTTTTATTTTTAACAAAGTAGCAACAAGAGAACAGAAAACAAGAATATAATTATTTTTAAGTATATATCACTTTTTTGGGCAGTGGAATAATATATTTTAGGCCTATAATTTTACTTGTTACAATAAAACAAAATAATAGCAAAGAGAAAGACATGTAGCATATGACCTCACTAATATGAGGAATTCTTAATCTCAGGAAACAAACTGAGGGTTGCTGGAGTGGGGGGTGGGGTGGGAGGGATGGGGTGACTGGGTGATAGACACTGGGGAGGGTATGTGCTATGGTGAGCGCTGTGAATTGTGCAAGACTGTTGAATCTCAGATCTGTACCTCTGAAACAAATAATGCAATATGTTAAGAAAAAAAAAAGAAGAAGATAGCAGGAGGGGAAGAATGAAGGGGGGGAAATCGGAGGGGTAGACGAACCATGAGAGACAATGGACTCTGAAAAACAAACTGAGGGTTCTAGAGGGGAGGGGGTTGGGACGATGGGTTAGCCTGGTGATGGGTATTAAAGAGGGCACGTTCTGCATGGAGCACTGGGTGTTATGCACAAACAATGAATCATGGAACACTACATCTAAAGCTAATGATGTAATGTATGGGGATTAACATAACAATAAAAAAATTAAAAAAAAAAAAGAAGTGTGCTTAGCTGTTAAGAACTTATTTTATATTATTTTTTAAAGACTATTTGTGAGACACTTAAGATTATTATTGTCACTATGATGGGGTTTTGGAATATAGGTGAGGTTCAGTGGGGTGGAGTCCGGAGCCACCGACTAAAAGAATTCTTGAGATGTCTTTGGTGCCAAATGGTGGTTTATTAAAGCATGGGGGACAGGACCCAAGTTCAGAAAGAGCTGCTGCACCGGGGTTGTGAGGGGTGGCTGATTATATACTATGGGGTTGGGGGAGGTAAGGAAAAAGGGAGGTTTCCAAAAGAACATTCATATGCTAAAGAAGACTCACAGGATACCGGAGGTCTTGACATTGTCAAGTTAAGGTTGTTTACCCCTCTAGTAAGGCATTAACATTAAGATAGTTGGGAACTTCCTGGAAGAACAGTACACTCTGCCCACTTCAAGTGTCTGTCAATGGGCTGCATGTTATAAGGGCATTTAATTGTATCTATATTTCCTTCTGGAAGCTAGGTTATTGATGATAGGAATGCTTTGTTCTTGTAGATTGCTAAGACATCTGTAAACTGAGGGAGACTCTGTAAGTTAACTATTTGTTTTTCCTTTAGGGCAGCCAGGAGTGCCTGAGGAATGTGACATATATCCCATGGTGGGGGGGGGGGTTGTGGGGTGTCAGCTTCTCCTTTGTCCTCAGCTTGCCTTCTGTTCCCTCATCAACTATACAGATAAAGAAGTTACAATAGATGATTCCAGTTTTCTAATCTAGACTCTAGACTATATTAAATTGTATTTAACCAGACTGTATCTTTGTGTTTCTATGAAATTCAGGATAATATATTGCAGGCTGCAAGCATTTCACTATGTAACCTGTAATTGTGATATGTAAATCATTTTTAATTTTAGTATAAAAGTTAAAAGACAAAGGTATTAAGGATAACTATAGAAATCATTAATTTCTATTTCATTTTAATAATGCATTTGTAATCAGAAAATTACTTCAACCTAAACACATGGTTTGCTAAGCTTTATTTAAGATTGTGCATTTTATTTTTTTATTTTTTATACAAGTAAATAATTGCATCAATTAAATAAACATAATCTCCAGCATATTAACTGTGATTTATATATTTTCAATACAGTTTTTATTTTCCAAATATCCTTTAGAGTCCTTATTTCAAGAAGAGAATTTTTTTTTTGGTACCTGAGTGTTACTATGAACAATTAGCTTTATTAAGCAGATTTTGAATATTTTCTTGGTCCTCTCATTCCCCTTTTTAAATTTTTTATCAGGAAATTGCACTAAATAATATCAATAAAGCTTTCCCTTTATGATTCCTAAAACACACCAGGCCCAGCCTGACTCTATGTATCAACTAGATATTTCTCTGTTCCACGGATAAATGGAGGTTTCATATAGTCCTGACTTACAGATTTAATAATTATATTGAGATTCTTGGGTTTTATAAATATAAAGCCTTTACATTAAGTATTCAAACAAATAATTTGAAGGTGTCATCTTCTTCTTTATCTCCCATGTCAACCACGGGTTGTAATGTTACAGAGTACAAACTACAATACTAAATAAATGTTCATATCAGCATTAATCTCACTAAAGTCACTTTTTAAAAATAAATTTGATTATTACAAATGCATATGAGCATTTTAGGCTCAATTATTTTAATTGTAATATATTGAACACATTAAGCTATGAATACACACATAATAAGGGCCAGTGTCAAAGCACTGTTTTAATGATAACTGAGGATTACCGAATCAGGGTTTAAGGTGTAATAGTGAGAACATAAAATTTTATTCATTCAGAATAATTAGAGGAAAGGCAACTCTGACCTGTAAGAATCTAAATTGTGAAATGTTTTAAAAAAATTCTGTTTTTATAATTTTTAAGAATGAGGGAAAATAACATTTCACATTTATTATTTAGTTCTTAGGAATAAAACAGGCAAGGAGGAAAATCACTCTACAAAGAATTTTCCTTGCAAATATTGAATTGTTTTTAGAAGGAATATTGGACAATAGTATCATCCTTTTGTTCCACACTGAATTTATATATTCACAGCTCAAATATTTAAAATGATAGTTTTGTGGAATTATTCTGATTAGGATGTATAACCTGACAATTAGAAATACATTTGATTAAACTCTTCACATTCCATTCTTGCTTATTATGTTCATTTAGATGCATTTGTCAATTTATAAGTAGTTAATTAAAATTTTTTAAATTTTCTTTTTTTTTTTTTTTAAAGGAGCCCGCTACATGAAAAAAATGCAAGTCAAAGTGGTCACAACCTAGAAGTCTGCAGAGACAGGAATAACTAGCAAGTAGATACTATGTTATTTTACTATGCTTAAGTATATAGAATTCAGTAGTGTTCTCGGAATTTTACTCTATAATTACAAAATAGTCTTGTAATTTTAAATTCATATTTAGTAGTATTTGTGTTAACTATATCACATCACAAAAATAGTTAGGAAGAAAAGTGGTTAACTATGGATTTCAGGAAACAAATTTTCTGTCAGTAATAATGAAATGATTTTGGTTAGAAAGATGAGTTTAAATATTGTATCTTTTCTAGGTCTTATACTTAGAGACCTAATTCAACAATATATTCCTTTCTAAAATGAGTAAGAATCTCCCTATACCTTGTAACACATTCAACCACTGTATAAATGTGTTAATTCCTCTCATAAACCATTAATAGGAATTATATTATAATCATGCTTTTAAGAGATAGAATGAAGTTACATTCACTTTTGAAGGTTACATTTCAAATTTCAAGGTGATATCAAATGAAATCCAGACATTAAGCAGGAACTTTCCATTCATCAGTACTCACTGACATTTTCAAGAAATGAAATAGGAGGTTCAATGATAAGAACATGTAATGTTTGGATGAATGGATTTTTAAGAAGACTTAAGAGTGTGGGAAGGGTAAATAAAATTATTTGAATGGCAAGAAGAATCTTTGAAACTCTCATTGTTCCATATTAAAGTGTTTGGAGTTGATTCTTTCTCCTCAAATGTATCTTGGAGATTGAAACAGAATCAGAAAATGTTAAAGCTAAAAGTTTTTTGGAAAGTATTTATATCAGTTCTTTCATTGATATGGATTAAGAAATGAAGTTTGCACTTAGAAACTGATTTTACATGCCATATTTACATGTATACACACACATTAATACATTTATATGCACATACATATAAAAATATACATGTATTTTTAGGGTAAAAATATAGTTCTTAATTTAACAGATATTTTTCAGTGGATGGTGCTTAAAATCTGTCTGCAAAGAAAAATCTACAAGATATGATGGCAGTATCCACAATCAAAATATTTTAGAAATTATATATATTTTTATATTTAAAATCTTATTGTAATAGAAATTTCTATAATTATAGACACTGTTTAAAATTGTGTTTCAACTGCTTAACAGTAAAGATTCCGAAAGAACTTTATAAGCCAAAAGTAGTTACTTCCCTTTCAGTCTTTTTTTAAGGCTTTATAAATGACAAGTCATGGATGATAAACACCTCACATACAAACTATATCAAATGTTTATACATTTGGAACCACACATTTTGATAAGAATGCTAAACAATAACTCAATAAAACTCAGAGATAAAAAGCATGAAAGAAACCTAATGAATCTGGTTTATAAATTTAGACTTTTTATCTTGGGATGTAATACACTGATACAAGCTTACACTATAAGGTGTAAGAATTTTGAAATTCAAAATTCAGACTTTTAAAATAGTTTAGTTGGCCTATCCCTGTATTAAAGGAGAGAAAATTCTAAAAACATCTTTAGAAATACCTTGGTAAGAGTCAGTATCAGCATCAATTTTAGCTCAGAAAGAAATGAAGAAGACCATAATTTGAAAGGTATTGAAGAACTTAAAAGATGAATTATTTTAAAAAGGAAAAACATCAGGAAGGCTATTGAGAGAGTCTGGTGGTGGGAGCCCAGGAGACTGATGCTTGCAGTCATGCAGCTGGGGAATTTAGGAGTCAAACTAAAGTGATGGCAGTAGAGATAGAGAGGACTGTGATTTGAAACCAATACTCTCTTCGCTGGATTCTACAGGAACTTCATTTGGATGAATAGTGGCCCCATTATTTGAGATCTGGAACATTAAGAGAAGAGCAGTTAACTTTGAGTAGATGATGTTAAAATGGTAAATTTAGTTTGGAATGTGAAGTTCAGGTGCCTTGAGTGTAGCAAAATGGGGATATTGCAGGGTTGGTGGAAATACAGAACTGGAGGTAGAACTAGAAGATTTCTCTGAATAGACACAGTGGTTGAGGCCACCAGGATTTCATCAGGCAGAAAACATGTACAGAATGGAAGGGGAATATTACCACAGGTACAGTTCCTAGGATCAATATTCAATCATCAAAATTCTATTTAGAGAAAGAGAAATCAACCACAAAAACTGAGCAATAGTCAGCAGTAGGAGGAAAACTGGCTTCCAGTATTTTTTTGTCTTGTTTTTTAAAGAAACTAAAGAAGCAGGAAGATTCATAGAGAGGTTGGCAATGTCAAATACTGCCAGAAAGCCTGGGAGGAGGATGACTGAGGGAGAAAAAGCTTTTTGATATCTCAGTCAGTCAGTCTTTGGGAGCCCTGATGGAGATAATCCAACTTTGGAGGCCAAATGAATTTGTGAATCCTTTTTAATATAGTACCCTTTATTCTTTACCTTATCTTCTTAATATATCAATCCCAATAATAGAATTATGTTTTTCAGATTTATTTTGAATAGTTTCATATTTTTAACTCAGACTTACTTATTTTCAGAATATCATGATAACTCCCTGAAACTTCACCCAATTTGAATAGCTAATTCAATTTAATGTGTCTTGGTTAAAGAAATGTTTATTACTGGGTAATCCTATCAAATATACGTGGCCTATTATTGTTTCATGTAGTAATCTCATAAATGATTTCCTATAGTAGGGTGACAAAGACTTGGGAAAAACCCAGTCCTTTTCCTGCATTCCTTCTCTGCTTTCACATGACTACCACACTCAAAACAATTCTGACACCAGTCTGTCTTTCATGTCTTCCTACGTGTCTGTGTTTCCATTAGGGAATATTTTTTCTCATGAGTGAAGGACTCTTTTGCATTTCTTTTAGTGCCAATGTGCTAGAAATAAGTTTTCTCAGTTTTTATTTCTCTGAAACTTTTTACTTCATCTTTGTTTCTGAACATTATTTTTACTGGTTATAGAATTTTTTTCAGTGCCCCAAAGATACCATTCCATTGTATTGTAGCTCCATTCTTTCTGTTGGGAAGAAAGTCATCAGTCTTATGGGTGCTCCTTTGATGATTATTTGTTTTATTGTTTAAAAGATTTTAAAAATATTTTTAAAATCGCTTTTAAATATGGTAAAATACATATAACATAAAATTTACCATCTTAACCATTTTTAAGTGGACAGTTTAGTGTTATCGGTACATTCACTTTGTTGTGTAATCATCACCACCAACCATCTCCATAGTTCTTTCCATGTTGCAAAACTGAAATTCTGTACCCATTAAGCAGTAACTCCCCATTCTCCTTCCCCTCTCCTAGCCCCTGGAAACCACCATTCTACTTTCTGTTTTTCTGAATTTGACTCCTTTGGAGTAGTCTAAGTGGAATCATACAGTATTTGTACTTTTGTGAAAGGCTTATAATGTCCTTCAGTTTTGTCTGTTATATATATATATATATATATATATATATATATATATATACACACCACAATATATATATATATATATATATATACACCACATATTGTTTATCCATTCGTCTGTTGGTGGACACTTGGGTTGCTTCCATTTTTTGAATATTGTGAATAATGCTGCTATGAACATAGGTGTACGTATATCTCTTCAAATCCCAGCTTTCAATTCTTTTGGGTATATATACAGAAGTGGAATTTCTGAATTATACGATAATTCTGTTTTTAGTTTTCTGAGGAATTGCCATATTGTTTTCCATAGTGGCTACACCATTTTAAATTCCCACCAATGGTGCAAAAGCAAGCCAGTTTTTCCACATTTTTGCCAACACCCATTTGTGTGTGTGTGTGTGTGTGTGTGTGTGTGTGTGTTTGATGGTCACCATCTTAATGAATATGAAATGGTATCTCATTGTGGTTTTGATTTTCATTTATCTAGTAATGAGTGCTTGAACATCTTTTCATGTGCTTATTGCCCTGCGTATATCTTCTTTAGATAAATGTCTATTCAAATCCTTTGCCTAATTTTTAATTGAGCTGTTTTTGGTTGTTGTTTATAAACTTTTAAGATTGTCTCTTCATTTTTTATTTTTAGCACTTTGATTATGATACACCTGGGTGTGGTTTTCTTTCCAGTCGTTTTCCCATAGTTTGCAAATTTTCCTGAATTTCTGGGTTAGAGCTTTTCATCAGTTTTAGAATATTCTTAGCCATCATCTTGGCAAGTACTGTTTCAATCCCATTTTTTCTCTCTTATTTCTGGAACTTCAGCTACATAGATCTTTTCACTGTGCACACATTTCTCTTATACTTTATTCTTTATTTTATATTCTTTTTCTTTCTACTTTAATTAGATATTATCTATTGATCTTTCAGTTCATTATCCAATTTCTAATATGATTTTAAATTTATTTATTGAATTCTGAAAATCAGATACTATGTTTTTCAATTATAGAATATCTATTTGATCCTTTTTTATAAATTCTAATTATCTGGTGAAATTCTATTTATTTTCATCTGATCTATCTTGTCCACCTTTTCCACTATTTTCTTGAACACATTAATCATAGTTATTTTAAAGTTCTTGTCTTTAACACATTTATTACCTATACATCTATTCTTAGTGTCTTTATTCCCTTATATTTTGGTCATTATGAACCTATCTCTTTTAAGTAATTTTTTACTAAATGCCAGACATGGAGTATGCAAAATTTTAGAGTCTCCAGGTGATAATATCTTGGCAAACAAAGTAGAAAAAATATGCCACCTTGTTTTTTCAGGGATTAAGATGAGTAGAGTCTGGGTGTTTCAGTCTATCTCTGGTTGTTTCCTGTTTCTAATGTCTAGCCCTCCAAGATTTTCAACTGAAATCTTGATGAGTTTACCATGATTCTTGCCCCTCATGAATTTATTGATAAGACAGGACATTTTGCTCTGTGTTTCAGAGGTTTTTATCCAAAATTCTAGTTTTCTGTGCCATGAAGCACAAAAATACACCACATGATTCAAAGGAAAGATCAACTGTACATTTAAGTTTCCTCGATTCTCCAGTGTTTACTGTAGGTTCTCCAGACCACCCAAACCTGTTATTTGTCTTTCCCCAATTGTGGCCCTCTAATCAAACTTAACCCAGATTTTCAGACGCTTATTTTCTGTTATAGAATTGGGAAATGCTTCCAGAGAAAGGATCTTTTGTTGCTCAGCTCACTTCTCTTTGGTTCTCCTCACTCTGAAAACTTAGTCCAACTAGTTTTGTAGGTTCTTCAGCTCTAATGCATTAAAGCAGATGTTTAAATTTATATGGCTTTCCCAGTTTTTCTCTGTAGAAGCATTGATGCTGCCAAAAAAACACTTTTTCTATATTGTTTCTGTGTATAATGGAAACTTTTACATGTCAACTAGCATAGACTAATGTATTTTGTCTTTTCATTTCTTCCACTTTTTTTCTCTTAGAATTCTTCCTAAAGTAGACTTTATTTTTTAAAGCAGTTTTAGGTTTGCAGCAAAATTAAGCAGAAAGTACAGAGAATTCCCATATATCACCTGACCTTACACAAGCATAGTCTCCCACACCATCAGCATCCCTCACCAGAGTGGTACATTTGTTACAATCAATGTTGACATATTATTATCATTGAAAGCCCATAGTTTACATTAGGCTTCACTCTTGGTGTGCATTCTATGGTCTGGACAAATGTATAATGATATTCATTATTATAGTATCATACAGAATAGTTTCACTACCCTAAAAATCCTTTGTCTTCCATGCCTCCTAATCCCTGACAACTGCTGACCTTTTTACTATCTCTGTAGTTTTGTCTTTTCTAGAACATTATGTAGTTGAAATCAAACAGTATGTAGCCTTTTCAGACTGGTTTCTTTCACTTAATAATATGCATTTAAGTTTCCTCCATGTCTTTTTATGGCTTGATAGTTTATTTTTTTCTAGCACTGAGTAATATTTCATTGTACAGACACATACTACAGTTTATCCATTTATAATATATATATATATTTTTAAGATTTTATTTATTTATTTGAGAGAGAGAGAGCACAGAGGGAGAGGGAGAGGGAGAAGCAGAATCCCTGCTGAGCAGGGAGCCAGATGTGGGTCTCGATCCCAGAACCCCGAGATCATGACCTGAGCCAAAGGCAGACTCTTAACCCACTGAGCCACCCAGGCTCCCCTATAATGTATTCTTTTTAACAGTTGTATTAGATTCTATAATATCTGGATAAGTTTTATTAAACAATTCCCTACTTAGAGATGATTTACTCTATTTGCAATTTTTTGCTTCTTAATATAATGGTACATGAGATAACTTGAATATATCCTCATTTATTTACTTATATTTCCAAAGGGATACATACCCAGCGGTGCCTCTAGGTGGCTCATTTGGTTAAGCGTCTGACTCTTGATTTAGGCTCAGGTCATGATCTCAGGGTCATGGGATTAAGCCCCGTCTTGGGGCTCCACACTCAGCAGGTAGTCTGCTTGAGATTCTCTCTCTCCCTCTCCCTCTGCCCCTCCCCCTGCTCACGTGCTCTCTCTTGAAAATAAGTAAATAAATCTTTTAAAAAATAAATAAGTAAAACATTTCCAAAGGGATACATGCCCAGATATAAGCTTGCTGGCATATAAATACACTTTATATATGTAAATTTATATATAATATATATATAATTTTTAAATTATGTTATTTTATTTTTATATAGTACATAATTTTAAAATCATTTTATTGTGATAAATATACATAACATAAATACCATGTTTAAGTATATAGTTCACTGACATTAAGTACATTAACGTTGTACAAAAAAATCATCAATATTAATATGTAATATTATATAGTTCAAAAATCAAAAGCTTCTAAATGATATAAACTGAAAAAAGCTCTTCCAACTCTACCCCCAACTAATCAGTTTCCCTCTCTAAAGGGAGGTAACTGGTATTATCAATTTCTGATATAAATTTTCAGAGATATTTTTCCAATATATAAGCTTATGTACACACACATACATATTTATTTTCTTTTTTTCTTTAGATTATAACATATTTGGGAACTGTTCAATCCCTTTTTCCCATCTAGTAGAAAATATTGGATATAATTTCATATCTGTTTGTAAGGAACTTTCTTATTTTATTTTCATTTTCTATAAACTCCTTAATAGCATATTGTGTGGATTTATATCACTTCCAGTCTTTTGCTATCACAAACAACGTTACTCTAAATGACCATAAGCATAGATTGTTCTGCATCTGTGCAAGGATACCATAAGAAAAGTGGAACTGCTATGTACACTGTTATGCCTTTTTGTAATTTTGGTAGAATTTATAAAATTGCCCTGCATAGAGCTTGTTCCAATTTTTACCATTATCCATAATGTGATGCATATGACTTTCTAAAATTAATAGGTGAATATTGTACTCAAAAGCTATGATGATTGAGATTGCCACAGGTATGTAAATATCCTTTCCCCACATTGCCACCCAGAAATAAGTTGCAATCACTCTTTCCTTATTTTTCTCATTCTGCTGGATATAAAGTAATATCTAAATTACTTCAGGTTGCATTTTCCTGGCTACTAGAGAGATTAAGCATTGTTTCATATGTATATTAGTCACAAGCTCTTCTGTAATTTGTATATTGTATATTGATATTTTTTGCCTAACTTTTTATTGTGTTGGCTTTTTCTTATCACTTTGTAACTGATCATCATATATTATATAAACCAGCCCTTTTTTCTTTCAAATATATTGCAAATATTTTCCTCATCTAAAATTTGATTTTGTTTATGTCAGTTTTTGTCATTTTTTAAGTGTATGAGGCAAAATACGTTTTTTATTTTGTAGTGGAATTAACTCATTTTTGTTAGAATTCTTCCACATATAATTTATATTGGTATTTAGTTCTCTAGAAGCAGTGGGTAGTTCTTATAGATTATGACAAGAAGTCTGAATTGTTTTATTATTTTAATCTTAATTCCCTTGTTATTGTGAAAGAGTTTTTACCATTATGGAACATTTTATATTTAATGTGGAATACAAAGATGATTTCACACTTTTCTGCAGCTATCTGAAAATGTTATTTTCTAGATAATAGATGTCAATAAATGAAAGACAGTAAACCTCATTTGAGACTTGGTGGATTAAGAGAAAAAAATATCACAAAATGCCAAGAAGGGGAGAAGAATATTGGTGTTTTTCAATTTTTCTGATACTAAATAAGTTACTAAAAGTCCTCTTGGGTTATCGCTTACTTATCTCCATGTTTTATTGGCTAGTTCCCATAAATTATTAGGGAGGTAACTGGGAAGTTAAAGCTTTCCTTTTGTCACTGTTTATCTTATGTGATATTTAGAGTTCCCTATTCTTTAAAGTTCCAGTGTTAGATAGGCACAAAGGGTAACAAAGATGTATATGTCATGAAGGCCACAGAGTCTAGTGGTTGCAGTGCATGTTCTGGAGTTGAATCATCTAGTTTAAAACCCAGAATTACCGTTTAAGGGTGTATGAAATAGAGCACATTCCTTAACTTTTCATTGCCTCTGTTTCCTCATCTGTAAAGTGGATGATAACTGTACTTGCCTCATAAGATTGTCTAGGTGTTGTGAATGAAGCAGCAAATGAAAATGACAAAACTCATGCCTTATAAATGAGGTATTTGAGCTATTCAAATATAATACAAATTTGAGAACAGTATGAGAAATGGATTGGCATAAGAAGCAACAGGACACATGGCACATAGTAGGAACATCATATACTGATGAAGAAAAGAGACAAATAAAAGAAACAGACATAAATATAGAGAACAAAGGTGTTTTCCAGAGGGGAGGTGGGTGAGAGGATGGGTAAAATAGGTGAAAGAGATTAAGTATACTTATTGTGATGAGCACTGAGTAGTGTATAGAATTGTTGAGTCATTATGTTGTACACCTGAAACTAGTATAACATTGTATATTAATTATACTTGAATTAAAAATTTTTTTAAATTAAAATAAATAAAATAAAATAATCGTTTTAGGGTCATTAAATAGAAATCAAATTAAACAAATTTAAACAAATTTATTTTATTTATTTATTTTTAAAGATTTTATTTATTTATTTGACAGAGAGAGAGACAGTAAGAGAGGGAACACAAGCAGGGGGAGTGGGAGAGGGAGAAGCAGGCTTCCTGCTGAGCAGGGAGCCCGATGCGGGGCTCGATCCCAGGACCCTGGGATCATGACCTGAGCTGAAGGCAGACGCTTAATGACTGAGCCACCCAGCCGCCCCTAAACAAATTTATTTTAAAAGAAAGTCTATTTAAAGCAGAATTTGTATTCAGAACTTATTAACCTGTTCTAAACTATTTTATAAAAAGAGTTTTCAAATAAAATCTTTTAAAAAATAAATAAAAAGAGTTTTCATTTATAGTTTGTTCTTTTTTTTAAGATTTTATTTATTTAACAGAGAGAGAGAGAGAGACAGTGAGAGAGGGAACACAACCAGGGGCAGAGGGAGAGGGAGAAGCAGGCTTCCCGCGGAGCAGGGAGCCCGATGTGGGGCTCGATCCCAGGACCCTGGGATCATGACCTGAGCTGAAGGCAGACACTTAACGACTGAGCCACCTAAGTGCCCCTTCATTTATAGTTTGTAAAGGAGAATATAACATTGGAAAATTATACCAAAAAAGGACAAATTTATGTTATTTTACAGTAGGATTTATTTATTGAACCAATATTTATTGAGCATCTACTACATGCTTAACCTTGTTCTAACGGCTGGGGTTATAGCAGTAAACAAAACAGATGAAATCCACATCCTCATGAGTGTGTGTGTCTTGCACAAAGGAGTGATAGTTTAGGCCTATGAATTTGAAGGACAAATCCTGACAACTGTGTGAAATATGGATTGGAATAGAGAGAAACAGGAGATGTAGAAATCACTCAAGAGGTTGTTTCCCTTTTTAGGTGAGAAGTCAGAGGCCTATACTTGTGAATCGCAGAGATGTACAAAAATTATACAATTGTGTTACTGAATTTCTGTAAATAAAATCATTTCAATATACTATGGGGATTTGCTATTTTTAAATAAGTCCTCTTCAACTGTTTTTTTTTTTTTACAAATAATTATGTATACCTTTAGTTGGTTTACATATTTGGTTTCCTTAAAATGTAATAAGCCTATACTACTTTAAAAAAAAATTCTAACCCCAAACCACCTCCAAGTGAATATCCTCCTGAAAGTATATCAGTAGTGTTTGCTAGACCATCAGAGAGAAATGAAAGATAATATTATCCATTGAGAATAACCTGAAATTGATAACCAACTACTACAGATTACAGGTGACAACTATAGGGACAGAAATGTAAAATTTAAAGGATGAAATTGATGCCATGATTCTCCAGATCCTATAATGCCTGTATATAACTTAGATGTCTAAAGGTTATGAATATTATGACAGGAAAGAAGTCACTAAATGCTGGGGTGAGCCACAAAATAGCGATCCTGGGAGAGGGAAGCTAGAGGAAAGCAGTGAAGTCGACACAAATCGTAATTGACTGTCAAGGCCAAGATAAGCAGAGAGAGACTAAGACCAGCTGCATACCCCAGGCTCCTGGCCAGACGTGTGCTGCCCTGGGGATCTCTGCACGGCCCAGCAACCTGGCTTCTGTGTCCTGAGGTGTTGATGCCAGGTGAATGAGTTCCCAATGCTGCCCTGTCTGTCTGACTTTATTCCTAAATTTCCTGTGCTAAACAAAAATCCCTCTTCCTACCTGTGGCCTGGTTGAGCACTTTTTAGGTGGAATTTAGAAACTGAGTTTAGTTGTTTAAAGCATAGTTGGAACAATAAACCTGGAGAGGAAAGGAAGGGCAGAAGGGAGGGAAGATGACATTTATTGAGTAACTTTTATGTAGTCCAAGTAT
This sequence comes from Phoca vitulina, assembly GCF_004348235.1. Lineage (NCBI taxonomy): Eukaryota > Metazoa > Chordata > Mammalia > Carnivora > Phocidae > Phoca > Phoca vitulina. Next base: position 44,868,279 of record NW_022589705.1, on the reverse strand, counting down.
ATTTATACACACATCCTCTCACTTAGTCCTCATGGTATCTCTGTAAGAGAGATGAGGAACTGAGCTGCAGAGAAATTAGTTAAGTGACTTCCACAGTTACCACAGTTACTAAAGGGATAATCAGTATCACAATCTATTTCTATATGACTCAAAGGACCATTCTCTTTCTACCATACTGCCAGGAAGAAAGAGTTTGCATGAGACAAATTGGATGGAGGGAACATCGTAAAATTTTACCACCATTATAAAACTCTGTAGAGTCATAGATTTATGAAATGAACAACTTCTTAAAGCAACAACAGTGGGACAATGACAGTACCAGTATGTATTGATGCATTGAATATGGTACCTCTGGTCATAGTGTAAAGGGGATCATGGTGGGAGGTAGGAAGAATGTCTATCAGAAGCAGCCAGGCAATATCTGGGGAACAATACCTACTGGGTTTTTGAAATATAGGACAGAGATCTGAGCTAAATATTTGGATTCAGGGGGTTTTACCATGGAGATGGGAACCAAGGCCAAGTGTGTAAATGAGATTTCCCAAGAAAAAGTACAAAGCGAGAGGTAAGAGGATAACTGAAAACAAAACTTGGGTTAAAGCTAAAACCAAAAATGAAAAACATTTAGAGGTAGGAGGAGGACTAAGGTAAAGCAGATTCAAGGAAGCAAGAGAGTAAAGAGTGCTAAGGGGAAAAAAAAAAAGATCAACAGAGTTAGATATAAGCTGCTGCCAAGAAGTTTAAGGGCTCATGGAATCTGGTAGTTAAGATATTGTTGGGGACCTGTGGGAGAACCTCATAACACTGTAGAGTAAGGAGTCAAGTGTGTCGTAGATTGGGCTCCTTGGAAACAGGCTCTGAGATAAAGATAAGGATTATTGGGGAGTGCTGGGTAGAGAGAAATTAAACTACAGTGAGTTTGCAACAGAGACTTCCATAAAGCCTATGTGTATCACTGGAACTAGGGAATCCCTTCAGAATTATGCCAAAGTGAGACAAGATGGCTGGGTTTTTAAGCCAGCATAAACCAGTTATCAGAGGATTGTAACCTGGGTAAGATAATTCACTTTGGTAAAGGGCAGTACCAGGGGAGATGCACCTGTGAGCCATTAACAGGCAGCCTTCCAGCTGCTCGGAGAATGAATGGTTCCATCCACAACGGGATCTGGGTGGGCAGCTCCCTCACAGCCTCCCAGAAGAGAGTGAAGAAAGGAATAGGAAGGGTAAGCTTCTGTTTTAAATACTTTGCTGTAAGAGATTTTTATTTTTGCAGCCACTAATTCTCTCTTCCAAATTCTCCACCACCATCGCCTTGCCAGATAACTCCTTTACTGCCAGATTTTCTTCTTAGATGCTTCATTTACTCATGGTCTGCAATTAAATAGCTCTCTTTTCTTTCGCTGTTCTTCACTGTGACTCTTGGCCTATCCTCTACCACAGGGGCAGAAGTAAGCTAAGCGGATTCCTGTAGCCACCTCCACTAATACATGTTATGTGAAAAATAACCGTATTTTACAAAACTGCTTTTCCTAGATCAGTTACCATTACAAAGAAGGTTTTCCATGGAAGCTCTAAGTCAACGAATTTAGAAGTTACAAACCAAGACTTGATGTATCACTGCAAGGCTCCTACTGTATTAGAGTCTGATTTTATATATATCATGTAGGGTTTTACATTTCCTTAGAAGACACTAAATAAACAGACTATACAATTATAAATATGAATTCTTACTATCATTTCATGCTCACGAATATAGAAAAGGTTAAATAAAAGCTGTTAATCATTGTGATGATTATTAGTTCATGGCAGCTCTGAATGTAAAGATAGTGTAAAAATAGTTCCCAAGAGGAATTTAAATCAACATGCATTATATCATTATGTCAACCACTTTTTAATCATCCTGCATCCTTATGTTCTTGTAGGTGCTTAATGCAATATCAACTGCCTCTGGCAGTCACCTGAGATGTGTATTTATTGGCAGTTTTATTACTTTTTTCAGAATATATAGGGTCATATTTTTAGTTTAATATTTATGATATATTGGCTTGGCTTTCTTTTGGGGGAGAGGTGGAACTGTGAAATTCTGATATATTAAATTCCCATTTAATAAAAAAACACCGTCCCCCCACCAAAACCCAAGACAAAACAGAAAAGCAAACAAACAAACCAACAAAAAAAAAAACAACCAGAATCATGTACAGCTTTATGGAGTTCTAACTAGAGACTGTTTGAAAAGGCAGATTTGTTCTTGCTTTGAAAATACCATATAAACACACAAAAAAAAATCCATCCCATCTGTCAAATTGCCTGGAGAATGCATTTAACAAGGGATGAAACTGCATGTTAAAGGCCATAAAATATGCAGCAAGGGAAAGAAGGATAAAGCTATCCTGCAGCTCACTGGCTTTACCTACTGTGTAGGGCTCTCCTCGTGAACAGGACAGATTGGGTAATTGTTGCTACATCAAATATCTACCATTTCAGAGAATAAGAGAATTGGAGACAGAACACTGGACTCCAAATTCCAGCTCCTTCCATGATCATTAGCCAAGGAATTTGTGAGAATTAATTACATTTCCTTCATTTTAAGGGAGCAGATCTACTTTTTCTACTAGGGAAAAAAAAAACCCACAACTTTAATTTGCAATCAAGGAATTTGACACGTGAAAGCAGTAAACTTTGACTTACAGTTTTGCAGCTACACCCAGGGGAAAGGAACACACCGCTAAAAGGTATGTTTTATAAGCTAGATAATGGCAATTTTATAAGTTCACTATTGTTTTACCAAAACATGGAAGCATCACAAGAAAATAAGACACATTTAGAGGACGGTAACAAAATAAAATACATCTGGCTTAACTCTGACAAAAAGATAAGACAAAGTATTCAGACACCATTTTCTAAGGTAGATTTTTACTTGGATTGTAATTTTGAAAGGTGTTCAACTTCTTGTCAAATAATAAATTGGAAAACTGTCTCCGGAACAAAATGTTCAATGCTAAAGTTACTGAAAGTGGTCTCCATCTATGAATGTTATCAAGTCTAATTAAAGATTCTCTATTGATGAAGTTTGAAGACAAGATAATAACATTAAATTTTCTGAGCAGTTTGTAAGCAATACAATTATGAAATGGGAGTGACACTATTAAAAGATCTTGCTTATTAGTAGTAAGAAGTTATTGTTTGATATTTTCAGGTAAAATGTGAAAATGTCCTTTATACTTTGTTTCCTCACTTTTCAAAAAAAATTAACATTTATATTGCTAACTAGTTAATTTAGTTTTAAAAAAAAACACTAGACAAAGAAATTTATTTTATTTCCTTTATACACACTATGGAACTATTCTTCAAACCATTTAATGCCTAGACAATACAATCAAATAGAAAAAGTCTTTCAATTAAAAATGTATTACAACTTGCAAAAATAATTCTAATTTATTAGTAATAATACTTAGCTAATTTTTAAAATACTGACTTTCTTTGAAAAGGTCTGGATCATATTCAGGATAAAGAGAATTTTTTTGTTGTTTTTAGAGAAAAAGCGTGTATGCCTATTTGCATGCACGAGCAGGGGTTGAGGGGCACAGAGTGGGGGGAGAGGGAGAGAAAAGTTTCAAGTAGACTCTGCACTGAGTGCGGAACCCCACACTGGGTTGGATCCCAAGACCCTGAGATCATGACTTGATCTGAAACCAAGAATCAGAGGCTTAACCAACTGAGCCACTCAGGCGCCCCAAGTGGAGTTTTTTTAAATAAAGGAAACATTTATGTTTTATAAAGGAAACAGATTTTTGAAGGTTGTTTATAGTTTTAAAAAATTGGGCAGTGTTGCACAATCTAATGAAAAATAGGAAACACATATGTAGCTAATTGTCCAAAAGAAGACACATACAATTATGACTAAAATATGCAATCACTGAGAAATTCCAAAAGTTCTAGTCCATAAAAAAAGAGTCCACTTAAAAGCTTAAAAACAAAGTATCTAAATATTTTATCCAAATTCAGGAGCTGTGAACCAGCAGTTATTTTAAAGCTCTGTAGGTTAACATTCTGCTGTGAGGGAATGAAATAAAGATTGTTTCATATTGAGAAACAAGGAAAATAATCTAGAGAAAATGAGATTTAAGTAAATGTAATAATGAAGAAGATACAGCAACCTATTGAAGAAGATACAGAGAATTTCTGCAATGCTCAGTTGGACTTAATATATGCTTGCAATATTTTGACTGAATCTGACAATGTGAATGAAGAATTGGCTCTATCTCCTTTTTATAAACAAAAATACTTTATTTTCCTTAAACTAAAGAATTACATTCAAATGAAGACTGGGGTGTAACCAACATGCTCTTTTGAACATTTGTTTGCCAAAATTACTTCTATAGAGGAAGCCACTTTAAGACTTTAGAAATAAAGCATTTTTATGGTTAATAGGGCTCCATACATTCATGAGAAAGTGGGAATTTGTTGGTGGCTCAGGAATTGATCCAGGGACTCTGTACCAGCTAGATGTGAAAGGAATGTCTAATTCTTAAAGGAGATTTCAGTGTGGGAAAAGATCTAGATGGGTTTTTTTAGGAAATACAATTAAAGAAAAAATATATGGAACATGTACTTTCTTACCTATTTAAGACATGGTAAATTTAAAGGATTATATCAATGAGGACCAATGTATTTATAGGTAAAGACACTTCAAAAATAAGAGGTGATTTGATTCAGATCATGTGGCTACTTAATGGCAGAACTGGGACTAGAATTCAGGTCTCCTGACTCTTAATCCAAAGCTTTTTAATGGAATTCTGGCAAGATTCCTGATGATACTTGATGTTCCCTGTTAGACACGCAATTAAGCTTATAATTGGTCCTTGTTCCACTTCTCTGTGAACATGCTTTACTTCAGATTCCATAAGATGGCACATTATTCACCCAGGGACAGAGAAGAGAGTGTGAAAATTAAGCCAGCAAAGTAATTTTATTTAAGTCGTTCAGAAAACAAGGATAATAACATGATTTGATTATTTATTTTCTGCTCATGTTTCCTTACTCACATTAACTAAGTACCTGATTCATCTATCTTAGGTACAAGTGACTCCTAATTTATTTTTAATTTTGTTTCTGAATATTGGTGGAAAAATTGTAAACGGGTGCCTCACCATCAATTCTTGCAGATTTCCCCTGAATTTTAGTCATATATGTCATGACCAACATTTCTCTTCTTTAAGATACCAAGCCATTCTTTACTAGCATGAAAAACCTCATTCACAGATTTCTCAACACTGCACCTGTTTTTTCTTTACGCAGAGAAATATTGTCTTTGCTAAATTGTCATTTTGTTCAAAGGCATTTAGCTTTACTCTATTTATGACCACCTAAGACTTTTAGAAAGCCTTAGCCAGTCATCTTTTAAAATGTCCAAGATAATGGATTTGTTAATCATTTTTTATTATTATATTTAGGTAATATAATACCTAATTGGACAAGACTACCAGATTGTTGGTATTGTATGCTTTTTGTCACATCAGGATGCATATAATGTCATTTTGTCCCACCCCTGATGATACTAAATTTGACCACTTAATTGAGGTGGTATCAAATCCCTCCATTATACATTTTTTCCTTGTAACTGGTGATTACTGTGTGGGATTTGAAAGCATATGAATATCCTAACTCCAACAACTTTTTACCCAGTAGCTTTAGCATCCACTGATGATCCTTAACTGAATTCCCATTAGGGATTGCAAAATGGGCATATCCTATCATTTTTCTACATTGTATTAGCATTCTTTTAAGAAGTTCCCTTTTTGATCTCTCTCTTTCTTCACTAGGGACTTATGAATTTATTTTTAACTCAATGAATTTTTTAAGTTCAATAAAAGCAATAGAAATTTAATTCTAAGTCTTGCTCACTTTTGCTGGTAAAATGTTCAGAATTTAGTGCTTGGAAAATATATACATTTATTAACAGTGGCATTGCTCTGTTATTTTTAAAACAAAATTTTTGCTGCTTTTCTGCAAGTCTCAGCGTGACATATGTTGAAGTTAATTATTTCACAATTTTCTATTTTGAAAAATGACATTTGGAATTTGTGAGATTAAACACTGCAGAAAAAGTGTTATATAGCTTCTTTTTTAATTCCCTTAAGATTTACTTTTTCTGACTGATTCACTAAGAATAGACAATTATTAATTTATTCACTAACTCTATGATGTTTAATATTTGAACATTTGTTAAGTCACTTTGCTGTATCTTCACCTCATAGAAAATAAGAAACTATTTATAGTTACTATTTCTCTATTTTTAGTTTTTACACAAATAAAAATTATTTAATGTTTTTATCATATTTTAACATAATCCAGTAGTATTTCAATGACAATGAGACATTTTTTGGTCACAAGAAGCTGATTTTCAAAAATACTTCATTAGTTGGGGCGCCTGGTGGCTCAGTCATTAAGCGTCTGCCTTCGGCTCAGGTCATGATCCCAGGGTCCTGGGATCAAGCCCCGCATCAGGCTCCCTGCTCAGCAGGAAGCCTGCTTCTCCCTCTCCCACTCCCCCTGCTTATGTTCCCTCTCTCGCTGTCTCTCTCTGTGTCAAATAAATAAATAAAAAATGTTAAAAAAAAAACTTCATTAGTGTATGTGAATAAGTTAAGTAATGAGCCTCTTTCAGAGGAGCAGAACATCTTCTAAAACAGAATTTCTATCTGGAAAGTTGCAGAAAATTTTGGTTAATTTTCATACAAAAGTTCATTCTCATTATAAGTAGAGACTGTATGTGCAGATTTTGTAGTTAAACAGATTCCGTGTGCTTGAATCTCAACACATTCACTGCTTTGGGACTTAGTCTCCTTATCTGCAGTATAAAGGGAAAGAATCTTCCAGCTGTTTCTTATTATGAGGTTCATGCTAGGCCCTCCCCTAATTAATGTAGCCATCACGATTATTACTATCATCATCATTATTTTTACCTTGCCTTTGATATTGTCAGCCCTTGAATTGATTGGAGACAACAAAGTTGTAAACAACGGTTCTGAAAATATGAGTCTTTGTTATATAAATGAATTAAAGATGACCTCTCTGTGTTGGGCTCTATATTTATTTCTTCACAGCAGGCTAGGACTGCTAGCTCAAAGCCTGCCAGAGCCAAATTCAAATTCTTACATATCCAATTGCTTTAAATAGAGCCCAAATAAGTATATTTTTAGCCATTTCAAGTCTGCCTGCTTTGCATGCCCCACAAAACTGCACCCAATATATGCTCCCTATAGAAAAAGACAAACCTTATGGCTACAAAGTCCTCAAATGGCAGCTACCCTTAGCAACTCTCCAACTCAGAGACTCCCTATTTTGCTGCTAAGCAACATACTCTAGACATAAAAGTGCCCTCTCCAATTTCCCTCTCCACTGGAGATGCCTGGTGCTCTTCCCCTTCTGGGTGGTGATTCCACACCACTGTCTCTGGAATCTGGAAGGTCTCCTTTCCAGAGGGAATTCCCAGAACTCTCTTGCAAACCTCTCCATGTGCTACCCAGTAAAGCTTATAAAATACTGCTTTATTCTGGTTGTGCCTTTCCCTTGATCAACTCTGATATACCTAAACTTACCACAGTCTTATATTGGAGTTTTGGATCAAAGACTAAGAAGCTGAGTCTTTTAATAAGTATTAGGTCTGGAATTTATTCTTGCTTTTTAGGACAGGAGGGAAGGGAAAGAAGAAGCTTTTGGCTGCATTTATTTCACACCCTCACCACAGGAAATTTGTAGATTTACATTGCACATGTCCAACAGGGAATATGACTGTGTTTGGCAGAAACTGCCTTATTTTATTCCAGAGGGGAAAATACCTTGTCTGGGCCTACTGAGAACTTTTTTGGGTACCTAATGAAGGCTGAGTTGCTTGAGGAAAGCCATCTTTGTCTCATTGAGATGATAGAAAATGGAAAACATATTGAAATCTAATAAGAAATTTTACACTGATTACTCAGTCCTATTTAGAAGGGTATATCTCTATTTTATTGGGAAGGTAAGTGTGATGATAGAGCTAGTAATTGGTAAAGCTGTGAATTTGAACCTTGGTCTTATAATTTCATGGTCCATGTTCTTGACCTCTCATCATTCTGCTTTACCTACTCCTGAGCTGGTACTAATCTGTAATTGAGTGTTTTATGGGACCTCTGATAGTGATATAAACCTATTTTAAAAAAATTTTTTCTGCCAGTTTTTGCTTCTTTTTTTTTCTATTGTCAGTTCATTAAGTATCTTTTAAAATTGCAACCTAGAACTCTAAAACAGAAGGCCTACCTTTTAAAAATTGCCTTAATGTGTTTTTCTTGTTATACAAAGTGTTAGTTTTTTTTTTTTTTTTTTAAAGATTTTATTTATTTATTTGAGAGAGAGAGAATGAGAGAGAGCGAGCACATGAGAGGGGGGAGGGTCAGAGGGAGAAGCAGACTCCCTGCCGAGCAGGGAGCCCGATGCGGGACTCGATCCAGGGACTCCAGGATCATGACCTGAGCCGAAGGCAGTTGCTTAACCAACTGAGCCACCCAGGCGCCCTACAAAGTGTTAGTTTAACAGTAGGCTGCTGTTTGAGTCAATTGCTGAGAAATATTGAATAGTACCCTTTTGAGATAGAGGGAAAAAAAGCTATTTTTATTCAAAAAGAACACACTGATGGATCTGTTACTTGTAAAAGGCAAGGCCCCCCAGGCGTAGTTTATGTGAGAGAAATAAGACACAGAAAGAGCTAGACTGCTTTACTTAATAAACTATCAGGAATTAAAATACGATTCTTGGCAGCTTGAAAAGAAAAAAAAGACTTAAGTGGACCCCAGAGACTCAGTAAAAAGTAGATAGGCAGGAGTAAGTTCTTGGGGGACTCTTAATAGCTTGGAAACAAACAGGACCAAAAGAAAAAAAAAAAAGTGGCCAAGTGAGAAATTCCTTAGAGAGGAAAAACAAACTATAATTATGCCCCAAACTGCAGTTTTTAGGTTACTGGGTATAATGTAAAATTCCCATATTGAACAATAAAGAGGGTTTGAGAGACTTGACTAAAAGCAAGATAGCAGTAGCTGGTCACTATGGTAACCAGAGGTGAAATGATACTGATGGGAAAGTACACTTCTGAGATTAAGTTGAGCTTATGTAGAAGGGCCATAAAGAAAGCAAATCAGGTTGCTTTTTCCCATCTATTCTTTTCTGACTTGGAAAAGAAAAGATAGAGGGATAGGCATTAGCTAGGAAATATCATAATTTAAATTATATAGTTTCCCTTGCCCTCACTGAGGCTAGCAGAAGGCAGGCCAAGATAAGGGTAAGCGTGGTAATTAAAGGTGTTAGTCATAGAGGGGGACAGCTGTGGGCTTTCAGCAGGTCCACTATAAGCCTAGGAATATAGAGGAAGGAATGCTTCCAACTCACAAAGATCAGGAAGGTTTGAGGCTATCTTTCTGCCAAGGCTGCTTAGCAAACATAGGATGATTTAAACTGTACAGTCTCAGAATGGATACAACACGAGAGAGCACAAGACTGAAATAAGATTGGGAGCACACTTTTAGAAAGTTAATTGATTTGACTGTAGGCCTGTATGTTCATTTTTTTTCCAATTGCTCTGAATACTTATATTTTTATTATCAAAGGAGAAGCAGACCATTTACTGGTTAACTAGGCAATTTACTGGTTAACTGTGCTAGATAATTTATGCCTCATTTAATCTAATGAAGAAGTAGTTAACAAAGTTATAAAGTCATATTTTGCCAAAAACAAAGTTTAATTTGTATAAAACAAATTATTCAGGCTATAAGTCTGAATTTTCAGGATGTCAATCACCGGAGGAGAAAGTGGCTACTGGTTTACACTATTAAAGAACTATCATTAGGCAAATTGAATCCATTTGAAAAGTTTACAATAAAAAAAATCCTTTGTCATCTGTTAGAATCTAGTTTCAGAACTATCCAGCATTCACAATATGAGTAATATCAGAAAAGACCTCTAAAACAGACAGCAACCAAACGTAGAAAATAAACAAGAGATGAGAGGTCTATTGTATGATTGGTCAATTTTCTAAATAGAAGGGAAAAAGTATATTGATTGATGATGGCTACACATACCAAGGATTGCTATATTCATCTACTAGGGCTACTGTAACAAAATATCACATACTGTGTGGCTTAAACAGCCACAATTTATTTCTGCACAGTTCTGGAGGCTGGAAGTCCAAGATCAAGGTGCTGGCTGACTGACTTGCTTTCTCTTGAGGCTTCCCTCCCTGGCTTGTAGACAATCACCTTCTTGCTGTGTCCTCACATGACCTTTTCTCTGTGTGTGCATGTCCCTGGTGTCTATTCCTCTTCTTATAAAGTCACCAGTCCTATTGGATTGGGACCCACTCTTAAGATTTCACTTATCCTTAATTACCTCTATGAAGTCCCTCTTTCTCAAAACAGTGACATTGGAGATTAGGGCTTCAACCCATAAATTTTAGGGGGACACAGATCACTCCATAGCACTGCCAACCCCCAAAACAGAGCAAGCAAATATCCATCCATAAATTTATACAACAAATATCTATTAAATATCCCCTATGTTCCTGACACTACACTGGGCACTGGAGGATCTACAGTAAGGAAGGAGACTTAGATCTTATTCTGTAGATCAGTGGTGAAGGGAACCATTTAAACAACTATAATATATTGGGTAGAAAGTGCCAAATTCACTGAGCTATGTAGCATTTAGCAGCAGTTCTCAGTATTGCCAGATAAAATATAGAATGCCCAATTAAATTTGAATTTCAAATATTTTTTAGGGTAAACCTCTCCCAGATATTGCATGGAACATACTTATACTATCCATTGTTTATCTGAATTTTAAATTGAATTGGGCATCCTATTTTTGGTTGTGTTTGTTGTTTGCTTTGTTATTATTTTGTTTGCTAAATCTGGCAACTCTACAGTCCAGGAGGTTCAGAAAAACTCCACAGAGGTAACATGTAACCTGAGACCTGAGGGAATAAGTAAGAGTAGGTAAAGAATAGGAAACCAAAAGAAAAGGCAAGAAGAACCCTGGCAAAAGAAAGATGCTAAAGACCAGCAGTGAAGGTAGAAATCACCAAAATGCAAAGTAGAGAGAACCAGTGGTGGGAAGCAGGTATTTGAGAATAAAGACCAGAGGCATGTATGAGAAGGAGATAGAAGAAATAATAACCAAATTCTCCTAGCTCCCAGAGATATTTTAGTACAGGAGCAAGCTAAAGGAGATTTACCAAATGTGACCAATCACCAAGTCTTGCTGATTATAACTCTGTTTTTTACTATGTTTACTTCTCTCTTCTCTACCTCTTTTCTGGCCACAGAACCTCTGGGCCAGAGCCTTCTTCAAATTATTCTCTACTGAATAGCAAGATAGAAATGAAGATCTGACCAGATCCTCTCCATTTAGAACCCTCAGAACATTTTAAGATGAATTTTCATCTTGTTTAAGCCAATACAAATTATTGAGAAAGTGATGCTAAGATTTAAAAAGCTAATACAGATTTGAACATAATTTTAAAAGAGCAAGAACAGAAATATAAAACTATATGTGTGTATGTATGTGTTAGTGTAAATTATGTGACACAAAAACTCAGAAGGAAAACTGCCAAAAATTCTTACAGATTCTAAACTGAGTAAAGCAGAGCTAGGTATATGAAATAATTAGGGTCATAAGCTATTAGTTTTGTTAAAGAACTTAGAAATTCTAGTCCAAAATTATTATTTTACCTATGTAAAACTAAACATGAAATAATTTAAACTTATTGGTTTGCCTCAGAATTAGGATTAGAATGCATATTTCTTGATATTTTAATGCAGTATACCTTAACCATGTTGCTTTGTATAATTCATGTGTAGCCAACTAACAGAGATATTTCCAGTGAAAATATTTCCAAACCAGTATAATTTTAAAGGCAAAATATTTTTATGAGTAAAATAATTTTATGTTATTTTATGTATTTAATTTTGGGTGTGTTTAGTGCCTTCAGATTATATATGGTCATTAGAAGATATTTACATGTGTGTGTATGTGTGTATATTTTTATATGTGTGTGTATAAATATTGTGAGATATCTCAGTAATAGCTGAATATATTATGAATAACTTGGGATATAAGACCCAATTATTTAATAATGTTTAATAATGTTTATTATTAATGTTTAATAATGTTTACCAGCCAGATTCTGCACTAGCATGGTAAACCATTCTCAGATTAAAGCAGAAAAATAAGGTGACTTATTTCACAGAGCTATGCCATAGTCCTTCATTATTTTAAATCTTTGTGATTGAACATATAATTATATTAATGCTCTCAATTTTGTCAATCATTTTGTTATTGTTTACAGAGCATAATTGTAATGTATAAATGACAAAGAATTTTTAAAAACATATGCATTATTTTGTGCCTAAAGCAGAATATCATTTCTGAGCCACAAAGTAACGAAGTATTTGTTGTTAAAGAAAGCAGAGTTGGTCTTATTTATTATAACCTGCCAGGGTGTTCTTTAGAACATAAAGTTATTATAGAAGACATTTCATAAGAAAGATGATTCATTACTTAGATGTCATCCATATGTAACATCTCGTAAAGCATGAAAGTGCTGTGACTTGCCTTTCTGATGAAATTTAAAAAGAAATTTGAATTGTTAGCTGGTTAGGGATGGAGTCTTTGTAAGGGTTGAGCAGGTTTGGGTGATGATAAGTCTTTAGAAGGAGCTTTGACAACTTACCACAATCAATGCTAGAAAGAGCTCTAAGGTCAAAAGAAGAAAGTAACTTCTGTCATAAGGAAGTTGGAAAAGATTTGCAGAAAGAGTGACATTTGAACTGCCTTGAGGATGAATGATTAAGATTTCTCCAAGTTAAAACAAGGAGTGAAGATCATTTCTGGCAGAGAAAAGCACTTGCAAAAGCATGGAAGAGTGCAGAGGCATCGTGGATGTGTTGGGTTGAAGAAATTGACAACATTTACATGATAGGCTATGTGGAAACCAACTAGAAAGCTATTTGGAGAAGTCAAAGAAAGAGAAGGGAACATGATCCAACATTCCAGCAATGATTACGGAGAGGAGGAGCCACATTTGAAAATCTGTCTCATTTGTGACATTGAAAGAGAAAAGTGGTGGAAAATATAGAGTGGAGGATGATTCTGAATATTTAGGTTAGGAGACTGGATGAGTATTAATTCATTAGCTGAAAGATGGCAGTACATTAAGAAGGTAGATTTGGGGGAAAAAATAACAAGAGCATCAGTTTAAATGACAGTGAGAGTTGTCAGAGAATCTGTACAGAAGCAGAAATTCGCTGGGGAAAACAATCTGAGATATTTACCTGAAATGTAAACTTTCCTAAAAACTTTATTAAGTTTTTAATTTAATTCCAGTATAGTTAATGTACAGTGTTATATTAGTTTCGGGTATATAATATAGTGACCAATTGTATATATTACTCAGTGCTCATCATGATAAGTGTACTCTTTAATTCCCATCACCTATTTCCCCCATCCCCCCACCCATCTCCCCTCTGGTAACCATCAGTTTGTTTTCTATAGTTAAAAGTGTTTCTTGGTTTGACTCTCTTTTTCCTTTGTCCTTTGCTCATTTGTTTGTTTCTTGAATTACACATATGAGTAAAATCATATGTTATTTGTCTTTCTCTGACTGACTTATTTCACGTAGCATTATGCTCTCTAGCTGCATCCATATTGCAAATGGCAAGATTTCATTCATTTTTATGGTTGAATAATATTCCATCATATATATATATATATATATATATATATATATACACACCATTTCTTCTTTATCTGTTCATCTGTCAATGGACACTGCTTCCATAATTTGGCCATTGTAAATAATGCTACACTAAACGTAAGTGTACATATATCCTTTTGAATTAGTGTTTTCATTCTTTGGGTAAATATCCAGTAGTGCAATTCCTGGATCAGAAGATACTTCTATTTTTAATTTTTTGAGGAACCTCCATACTGTTTTCCAGAGTGGCTGCACCAGTTTACATTCCCACCAGCACTGCATGAGGGTTCCATTTTCTCTACAGCCTTGCCAACACCTTTATTTCTTGTATTTTTAATTTTAGCCATTCTGACAGGTGTAAAGTGATATCTCATTGTAGTTTTGATTTGCATTTCCCTGATGTGAGGGATGTTGAGCATCTTCTCATGTTTCTATTCACCATCTATATGTCTTCTTTGGAAAAATGTCTCTTCATGTCTTCTGCCCCATTTTTAAATTGCATTATTTGTTTTTTGGGTGTTGAATTGTATAAATTCTTTATATATTTTGGATAATAACCCCTCTTATTGGATATGTCATTTCCAAATATAGTCTCCCATTCAGTAGATTGTCTTTTAGTTTTGTTGATTGTTTCCTTCCCTGTGCAGAAGCTTTTTATTTTGATGAAGTCCCAATAGTTTATTTTTGCTTTTGTTTCCCTTGCCTCAAGAGACATATCTAGAAAGAAGTTGCTATGGCCCATGTCAAAAAGATTGTTGCCTGTGTTCTCCTCTAGGATTTTGATGGTTTCAGGCCTCATATTTAGGTCTTTCATCCATTTTGAATTTATTTTTGTGTATGGTGTAAGAAAGTGGCCCAGTTTCATTCTTTTGCATGAAGCCATCCAGTTTTCCCAACACCATTTGTTGAAGAGACTCTCTTTTTCCTATTGCATATTCTTGACTCTTTTGTTGAAGAATGATTGATCATGGGTTTGTTTCTGAGCTTTCTATCCTGTTCTATTGATCTATTTTTGTGCCAGTACCATACTGTTTTTATTACTATAGCTTTGTAATATAACTTGAAATCTCAGTTGTGATACCTACAGCTTTGTTTTTTTCTTTTTTAAGATTGTTTTGGTTATTTGGGTTCTTTTGTAGTTCCATCCAAATTTTAGAATTATTTATTCTAGTTACATGAAACATGCTGTTGGTATTTTGTTAGGGCTTTCATTAAATCTGTAGATTGCTTTGGGTAATATGGACATCTTAACAGCATTTGTTCTTCCAATCCATGAGCATGGAATATCCTTCCACTTGTTTGTGTTGTCTTTAATTTCGTTCATCAATGTTTTATAGTTTTCAGAGTACAGGTCTTTCATGTCTTAGGTTAAGTTTATTGCTAGATGTTTTATTCTTTTTGGTGCAGTTGTAAAGGGGATTGCTTTCTTAATTTCTCTTTCTGTTGTTTTATTTTTAGTGTATAGAAATACAATGGATTTCTGTACATTGATTTTGTATCCTGTGGACTTACTGAATTCACTTATCAGTTCTAGTAGTTTTTTGGTGGACTCTAGGATTTTCTATATAGAGTCCTATGTTATCTGAAAATAGTGAAAGTTTTACTTCTTCTTTACCAATTTGGATGTGTTTTATTCTTGTCTATTCTTTTTGTTGTTGAATTGCTATGGCTAGGACTTCCAGTACTATATTGAATAGAAGTGGTGAGAGTGGACATCCCTGTCTTGATCCTGATCTTAGGGGGAAAGCTTTCAGGTTTTCACCATTGAGTATGATGTTAGCTGTGGGTTTTTCATATATGGCCTTTATTATGTTGAGCTATGTTCCCTCCAAACCTACTTTGTTGAGGGTTTTTTATCATAAATGGGTGTTATACTTTGTCAAATGTTTTTTCTGTGTCTATTGAAATGATCATATGGCTCTTATCCTTTCTCTTGTTGATGCAATATATCACATTGATTGATTTGTGAATATTGAACCACCCTTGCATTCCAGGAATAAATTCCACTTAATTGTGGTGAATAATTTTTTAAATGTATTAGAATTGATTTGCTAATGTTTTGTTGAAGATTTTTGCATCTATGTTCATCAGAGATATTGGCCTGTAGTTATCTTTTGTTTGCAGTTCTTTATCTGGTTTTGGATCAGGGTAATGCTAGCCTCATAGAATGAGTTTGGAAGTTTTCCTTCCTCTTATATTTTTTGGAATAGTTTGAGAAGAATAGGTATTAATTTTTCCTTTAAAGTTTAATAGAATTCACCTGGGAAGCCATCTGATCCTGGACTTTTGTTTCTTGGGAGTTTTTTGATTACTGATTCAATTTCATTGCTGGCAATCAGTTTAATCAAGTTTTCTATTTCTTCCTGATTCAGTTTTGGGAGGTTATATGTTCTAGGAATTTATCCATTTCTTCTAGAAACCAGCTTCTGGTTTCATTCACTGTTCCAATGTTTTTTTAGTTTCTATTTCATTTATTTCTGCTCTAATCTTTATTATTTCCTTCCTTTTGCTGGTTTTGTGTTTTGTTTGTTTTTACTTTTCTAGCTCCTTTAGATGTAAGGTTAAGTTGTTTATTTGATATTTTTATTGCTTCTTGAGATAGGCCTATATTACTATAAAATTCCTTCTTAGGACAGTTTTTGCTGCATCCCAAAGATTTGGACCATTTGTTTTCATTTTCATTTGTCTCCATGTATTTTTTTATTTCTTCTTTGATTTCTTGGCTGACCCATTCATTGTTTAAGAGTCTGTTATTTAACCTCCATGTATTTATGCTCTTTCCAGATTTTTTCTTGTGGTTGATTTCTAGTTTCATAATGTTGTGGTCAGAAAGGATACATGGAATGACTTCACCCTTTTTGAATTTGTTGAGACTTATTTTGTAACCTAATATGTGGTCTATTCTGGACAATGTTCTGTGTGCACTTGAAAAGAATGTGTGTTCTGCTGTTTTAGGATGGACTGAAATGTAAACTTTTTTTTTATTCTTTTTTTTTTTTAAATACAATTAGCCAACATATAGCACATCATTAGTTTCAGATGTAGAGCTCAGTAATTCATCAGTTGCATGTAACACCCAGTGCTCATCACATAATGTGCCATCCTTAATGCGCATCACCCAATTACCCCATCCCCCCATCCATCTCCCCTCCAGCAACACTCAGTTTCTTTCCCATAGTTAAGAGTCTCTCATGGTTTGTCTCCCTCTCTGTCTCCCATTTTACCTCCCTTCCCCTATGATCCTCTGTGCTGTTCCTTATATTCTTCATGAGTGAAACCATATGATAATTGTCTTTCTCTGATCGACTTATTTCACTCGGCATAATATCCTCTAGTTCCATCCATGTCAATGTAAATGGTAAGATTTCATCCTTTCTGAT
>NW_022589705.1:44687109-44851019 GCF_004348235.1 Phoca vitulina | reverse complement strand
ATATATATATATATATATATATATATATATATATGTATATATCTCACATCTTCTTTATCCATTCATCTGTCAATGGACATCTCGGTTCTTTCCATAATTTGGCTATTGTGGACATTGCTGCTATAAATATTAGGGTGCAGATGCCCCTCGGATCACAATGTTTGTATCCTTTTGGGTAAATGTCGATGATATTTTTAAAAAGAAAAATAATGCTTTTGCCTCTTACTCTGATATTGAGGTAGTAAGGTTGTATGTATTTACTCTATTTCTATTTAAAAGTGGAAAATATCTAAAATATATGATTACATGCTCTTTAATTTCTATACTGTGCTCAGTTATGTCTGTTATAATATATATAAAATAGACCATAATACTCATGATAACAAGCAGAAAAAAACTAATTATTCTAAATATATTCCCTTTACTTTAGGGAAAATATTTTTAAAATATAAATGAAATGCTTATTCTAAGAAGCTAAAAAGATTACTCTAATTACCTGGTATATTCATTTATGTCAGCGTCCATAATCCCTACTCTGAACTGGGCATGCTCTTAACCTCAGCATACACATACAAACACACAAACATGATGCATATAAATTCATTTAATGAATTCCTTTCTAATATTCTTAAAGACTAAGCAGATGGTCCAGGAGAATAATGAAATTATGTTACTTTTCTGCTTCAGATTAGATTTGGCCTTTGGTTCAGCGCCAGTCTAGGAAGACAGTTGTTGCTACTCACGGAGAAAATAGGTACATTTTGTGTCCATTGATGCTCATTGCTGTACCTTGTTTTGTTCTACATACATCTAGAAAATGTGAAATAGAAGGAAGATTTGTTCAGACAACATTCATATGTTTATATCACTATAATTGCTAGAGGTGGATTGAGTTCTAACTGGGTTCATGAAACAAAGTAAAACATTGAATTCATATTACTATAAGAATTATTTGCTCTGTGGCATCCTGTATTAGTAATAAAAGTAAATATTCTTGGTTTAAGCTTGGTACAAAATTCTAAGGTCAGTTAACAGAAGTGCTATCAAGAGGCATTTCCATTTGAAAGGATCCATTAGTGACAATAGAGAACAAAATCTTAGAATTTTTTTCTTCCCCATTTATTCATGCTATTATAAAAACCCTTCCATGAAAACACAATCAAATGAGACATTAAATTTTATTAACCCTTCACATATAAAGATGTATCCTTTATATAGTTATTTATATCATTCTCTTTAGTGCACCCACCTGCTCAAAAATCATGGCCGATCATACACTTAACAAAAATATCTTGATTATTCACACACTGTTCTGCAACTATACCTGAGAATGAGACTAATTATTTAAAGGAGACTCTTTCTGTGACTGAAAAAATGAGACAGCTATGGGATTGGCAGAAGCCCTTATCCAAGAGGGGAGAAGAGCATTCCCAAAGGTGTTATTTAAAGGCAGTGATTGGTAAAAAATAAAAATTTTCCTATTTGTAAGCCATTGAGTTAAGTTCATTCAACAAACTGATTTTATAAGCATAAATTAAAAAGGAACAAATAAAGGAAAAGATTATAAACACCTCAAATTGTACTTTGTTCTATCAAGCTGACAATGAAAATAAACTGATAACATCTGCTATGCAAAGAAATAGGTATCATATATAATACTCTGGATAGTATTAATTGGTACAATAATTGAGCAATTTTGTAATATTTATCAAAAAGAGTAAAAGTGTATAAATTCTTTTCACCTAGTAAATGCATAAGAACTTGTATTTGAAATTGTTTATGAAGGCATTAGTTATAATTGGGGAAAATGGCAAACATAAATTTATAGGAAATATGTTTCCAGGAACTTTTAATGATATGCGAAAATGTTCATAGTTTAATGCTAAGTAGAAAAGCACAAGACAAAACAATATATTTAATTTTAATAATATACAAATGTGTTGTAAGTTTGTGCATGTGTGTATGTGTATGTATGCATGTATTTAGAGTACAACCTTAAATGAATGATAGAAAATACTCCAATATGTTTATAGTGCTGGATTTCTGGATGATGGAAATGTAGTGAATTTTATTATACTTTACTATATTTTCCAAATTCTTAATAATAAATATGCATTACTTTTATATTCTAAAGAAAATAACAAGTGAGATTCTAAGTAGCAATATTTTGATTAAACAGAATTATGTGACCACAATGTCTAAACAGCTCTTCTCTCATTAGTCTTAATTTTTCTCTCTGCCAGTATGATCATGATCATTAGAAAATTATCACTCAGATATATTTCACACGATCTGGTAGTTAATAGTGTACTTTCAAGGTAATATAGTTTCTATTTCTATTCTCTTTCAAACGTTCTTCAATTTACTTCCATTATCAGTTTAGGATGTCCATATTGAAATATAGTGCTCTCTCTTTTCTATTAGAACTTCTCCTTCTAAATAAGATATACCCATCCTTTTCAAATGATAGCCACCATATCAATTTTTCAAGACACTTTTGAAATCTTTATTTAAGTCTTTGGGTTAAATTTTTAGGTTCAAGTAGTTTATTATATTCATTATGTGTAACGTTTTTATATGACACAGAGAGAGAGGGAGAGCACAAGCAGGGGGAGAGTCGGGGGGGGGGGAAGCAGGCTCCCTGCCGAGCAGATAGCCCGATGAGGGACTTGATCCAGGACCCTGAGATCATGACCTGAGCTGAAGGCAGATGTTAAACCAACTGAGCCCCCCAGGTGCCGCATCACTATGTGTGTTGATGAAAGACATTGAGAGCCATTTCTTTTCCAACATGTTTATTTCTGAGAATGAGGGGGTAACCTATCCATTTTGTTCTTTTTGTGATGTCACATATGTTGTTCTTCAGAGTGTCTAATTTTATACTTTTGTTGGACAATTTTAGCTGCACCTGAAATTGCAGTTTTAAGTCTTCTTCAAACAGTTGGTGAATCTAAGGCCAAACAAAAGTTCCATCTTTGCCTCTACTCATTAATCTATACAAAGAGAATTTCATATTGCATGTCTGTCTTGGATTAGGAGAACAGCACCAACAACAAAAGACAGAGCTTATGATCTAATTAAGAACTCACACTACCTCAAGAGATTGACAAAAAAAAAAAAAAACCAATTGTAATAAGTGTTTGCCTTATTGGGCCCTGATTTTTATAGACATTGGAGAAGAGCCACCTAACTTTTGAATGGAAGCTGAAGAAAGGAGTTGTGTTAGTTTGCTAGGGCTGCTGTAACAAAGACCCCAAACTAGATGGCTCAAACAAAAGAAATTCATTGTCTCATAATTCTGGAGGCTAGAAATACTAAATCAAGTCTTGTCAGTGTTGATTGCTTAGGAAGACTGTGAGGGATGGATCTGTTCCAGAACTGTCTCCTTGGCTTATAGATGGATCTCTTCTCCATGTCCCTTTACATCTTCCCTCTGTGGTGCATCTCTCTCTTCACACGGTCTTCTTTTTATAAAAATACCAGTGATATTAGAGTAGGGTCCCACACTACTCTGGTATGATTTCATCTGAACTAATTACACATGCAGCAAACTTATTTTCAAATTCTGAGGTACTAAAGGGTAGCACTTCAACACATGAATTTTAGGAGGATAAAATTCACTTATAACAGGGATAGTAGAGGAAAATTCTTCTACAAGGATAATCCCTGAGTTTAGTTGAAAATGGTAAGGAAGAGATGATCTGGCAAGAGAGTTCAGGAGAATAGGAAATACAAAGGCACAAAAGCAGGAACGTAAGGTGTGAGTGTGGTTTGGAAGGAGACTGTAGTTTTGGCAGAGGCTTATATATTCACAACTCAGTTATATAGGATTGGTAGTAAAGGTAGCAGGGAGACTGAAGAATTTTACATGTGTTCTGAGTTTGAATTTTAGAAATGTTTACTTTGGTAGCACTGTGATCTTTGTGAGGTAAACTCTGTCTACCAAAAGGACCCCATTATTTAGGCATGCTCTTTCATTCCAAGAGCTCTCCTGCCTTTTTTTTTTTTTTTTTAAAGATTTTTATTTATTTATTGAGAGAGAGAGAATGATAGAGCATGAGAGGGTGGAGGGTCAGAGGGAGAAGCAGACTCCCTGCTGAGCAGGGAGCCCGATGCGGGACTCGATCCTGGGACTCCAGGATCATGACCTGAGCCGAAGGCAGTTGCTTAACCAACTGAGCCACTCAGGCGCCCTCTCCTGCCTTTTTAAAGTCTTTTCCAATTCTCTTTGCAAAAAGTTTGCTCCTGATTTTAATTCTCTTAATTTTCTCAAATCCTGTTGCGTTTCACCATTTCCTAAATAATTTAATTCAGTAAGAATTTAAACAAACAACAAAAATCCCATATATAGCATTTATTATTTACAACATGAATAAAGATAAGTATTTAAATAAGATGTTTAATTTGTTGTGTGAAATTGTACTTTTAATCTCATATCACAGAGTAACAATGAAAAAATCTCAGAATCATAACAAAGTAGTTCCATTTTAAAATGAGTCTGATTCTGCCATGTTAACTTTCACGAACATTTCATTCAACAATTATTAAATCTCTGAGTGCATTATCATATGCCTTTAACTTCCTGGCAGAAAGCTTAAATTAATTTTTCTTTTATATTAACTCTTTTTTCAGCCTGAGGGTGACATCAAGTAGGCTTATATGTTTCATGAATCTCTTAAAATCTTTCCAATTATAAAGTAACTGCCTAGATTTATACCCAAAGCAACCTAATTGATTAAAAGATTATCACTACAAGCCCTGTTTATTAGTTGAGCTTCAGAACTGTAACATTTGCTCTGTCCTGAAGGCACAAGTACCACCATCAACAGCATTAATTAAAATATTAACAAACACAGATAATATTAGAAGTTACCTATAGTTACGATTGAAGAATGAGTATAAAGCAGCATGAAATATCATCTAAAAATGCTGTCTTCAATCTGCTTATATCAGATTGAAAGCCTAGGTCTTTTATCATGTCTTGTGAAGGGCACCATATTGACATGTGTCAACATCACAAAAGGCAAGGAATCCCTGAGATGAGACAACTACATGAAAAATACTTTCTTACCAGCTCCTACTAAAGCTCCTACTCAAGAAGATGTGAACGACTTCACATAAATTGACTCTTTACAAAAATAAGTGTTGGCCATCATATACCCAGATTTTCATTAAATAAAATATTTAATTAAACTATATCTAAATGTACTATATGTATCTCTGGCTTTTCCATAAATCATGCTGAATAATTGATCTTTTCTTATTAACTCAGTCATCATTAAGAACATAAACCATTGTCTTATATCATAGTATAAAAATATCTCAGGAGATATTAAGGTATAAAACCATCATCTGAGTAATTTATTCAAGGATGAGATAAGTGATTAGGCTAAGGTTCCAACCAAACGTAACTTTCTAGTTATTAAATAGCTTATATCTGACTATTTCCATTCTATTCTCTTATTCTGTATCTCTATATAAACAGGTCTTCAGATCCTATTCCAGAAACATTTTATTTTAGGTTATCACCTTATGAAAGTTAAATCTTTGAGAGTGTCCTAATGCTTAGAAATTTGTTTCTTCATACTAATCTTGGCTGAGGTTCACAACTTGCCTGAAAGCAACATTCGTCAAGAAATATAACTGTAACAGTTTTTTAAAGAATCAGAACTTTTCGGAACACTAGGGTGGCTCAGTCTGTTAAGCGTCTGCCTTCGGCTCAGGTCATGATCTCAGGGTTCTGGGATCGAGTCCTGAATCGGGCTCCTTGCACCAGGGGGAGCCTGCTTCTCCCTCTGCCTGCCCTTCCCCCTGCTTGTGCGCTCTCTCTCTCTCTATCTCTCTCTGACAAATAAATAAATAAAATCTTAAAAAAAAAAAGAATTAGAACTTTTCCCTGAACTTGAGCTATTTTTAATCTAATCTTGAAGTTTGCTTTCTACTGTCTTCTATAGCTATATTTGCATATTTAAGTAAATCAGTAGATAAAAATTCTAAGACAGGATGTGTGGACAGAAAAGAATAGAACTATTAAAATATTGTTATTCATCTATGTGGTACAATAAGGAGAAATTTTGAGTAAACTTGTATATGCCATTACTTTATTACAAATCTTCTCTCAAGAGATTTTTTTTCCAGATTGATTCTATAATCCTTAGGTTGATGTTCTTTAGGGTAGTTAGTGATAAGCTGACAATATAAACGGTAAGGAGAAGGAAGACAAGGAAAGCAGCCTTAGTTATAGTCTGGAACGGTTAGAGAAGACTTTAAAAAGAAAAAATTTGATCTTCCATGAATGATCCAAACTCAATTACTGTGGATTTTTTTTCTAACAGCACGCACTGTGACTAGTAGGCAAGGAAATAAATAAAGAGTAAAACAAAATATTCCATATATTATTCCAAGAAGTTCCAATTCACAGAATTTTGTAACATCTGGTACTGTGATGTTTTAAGACCTGCAAACAAATTATAATAGCCAACAAATAAAATCATTCAGCATTATTTATAAAGATGTAAAGGTGTTACCATAGATTGGCTGGATGAGTTTAGATGAAGAAAATGGATAAGGGACATTCAGTATTGGGAGTGGTGTAAGCTAGGAATAGAATTGGAAAAATATACTTGTAGAAGTAAAATAGCTGAAAAATTAGGTTGAAGACAGCTTGAATGGCAAGCTAAAGAATCTTGTAGACTAGCCTTTCCTAAAATGTGTGATTCAGAATACCAAATCCTAATTACAGTGATAAACTTAAAGTTTTTAACTTTTTAATTTTTAAAAAAATGGTTTAGGAAACACTGGTTTGAACAAAGATAAGCATAATTCTTTATCACAAGACCTCTCTGAGCCCTTAATATGCTAATGTACACTGCTTATTTCTTGGAGGAAAATACAACCGAAGAACATGGGCTGGGAAATAATGCTGTTGAAAATGTGATGCAGTGAAGCTTCTAGAACTGGGGAATGGACATACATTTTAGAAAATTAAATCAAGATATTTAATATAAGTGACAATATATAAAATGATAAAGCACTAATATTTTCTTGTACACCAATTATCATAATGTACAATTACAGATTTATTTGAAAAACTTTTTATTTAATATTCATCTCCCTCACAATCCAGTGAATTCATTAGAGCAGTGACCAGAGTTCTTTTACTCACTGGTATTTCCTACATATAGCCCAGTACCTAGCACATTGTAGACATTTAATAAATATTTGTTGAATAAATTATTGTAGAGGAAAGATACCTGGAAATAGTATACTTTTGTTCAGTATTATTTCACCAATGCTCCTAGGAGATGGCAAGGGTCTGAACTAGATTGAGTGCATGGTAAAAAAAGGAAGGGGAAGATGTGAAATGTTTAATATAGAAGAAGGAAAAAAAGGAGCAGTAAAAGATGACTCCAAGGTACAGAATTGAGAGAATGAAAACACAACTAATCAAAACAAGAAATCAAGAAAGAAAGCAGTGTCTGGTACAGAGTAGGAGCTTAATAAATACTTCCAAATTCTGCCTTAGACAAGTTGAGTGTTAGTTAAAGATTGGTAGTTCGTTAAGCAGTTAGGAACTACATCAGGGATAATGGTTTATATTAGAAATCATTCATAGAAACTCTTTGAAGTCTCTTTGAAGTCAGCAGATGAAAATTCCTGGGAAGAATGTGCAGAGAGAGAAAGGAGCATTGCTATTCTTAAAATAAGTAACTTGTCTAAAAGCAGAACTTAGAAATATTTAATAAGCTCCTTCTTGGTACCAGGCATCATGCTTTCCTTCTTGATTTCTTGTTTTGACTGCTGGTGTAATAATATCCGCATTAAAGACCGTAAAGGGGTTTGTCCCAATATCAGTCCATCGATCTTCATGAAGATAAATTGGTTTGCTTGTATTGGTAGCAAATCAAACCATGTGTAACAGTTGTAGGCTTTCAGATATTGTAATGATAAAATGAAAACAAACCCATGAAATCTGAGTATTTTTGAAATATAATTATTTCAACAGTCAAAAAACAAAGAAAGAAGCCTCAGATGTTCCACTTAGAGTCCTAGAATCACCATGTATGTTGTCTGGATAAGGGGGTTTCAGAGACATACTTGTGGTTAGGTAATGGCTTTAAAGATGTTTCTTGAAGTAGGACATGGAGAGAGCTTGGCAGGTTTCCATATCCCTGTGGCACACTTAGTGAAGCAAAGGGTTTCTCAGCAAATAAATTAGAAACATTGTCATTTGAAAAATGTAAGACTGTGCCAACTAATGAGGACAGCCAGAGTATTTATCACAAATATTGGAAAGATTGGACTTTCTTTTGTCCTTTTATCTTTCCAGGTATGGAATATTAGGTAAGGATAACATGGACAAACATGGGTCTAAAATCCTAGGGAACACAGTGGTATTGAAATTAAGGTGTTTTGATACACATATTCTTATTGTTTGAGTCAACTACTGCAGGCATAATTTTCAAGTGGTTGAAATTATCTTTCATTTAATCAATAGAGAAGGATTTGAAGAATATAGCAAGATGAATCTTTTTGTTACTTCACCTAGGTTAGTCCAGGTTAGCAAGCCCTACTGTAAAATTGCATTTGGCTCTGGGACAGTGTTGAAAGGAAGGTATTGACTGCACACAATGGTACAGAAAAAGAAAAATCCTCTTTAGCAATTCAATTTAGGTTAAATATATATGATTCAGGAGAGAAGAGAATCATGCAGTGACCTGAGAATGTAGAAAAGGATTCTCTTATCTTATATTTCAAGGAATTTACTGGTAGGGCTTTAACAGAAAGAGATGAATACTTGTTTACCTATTTTCCTCTTGCCTTTTAAATCCCTTTGAAAACTGAAAATCTAAGAATTACTTTTTTGGATGTGTGCTAAGGATCCGTGTTAACACAGGCAGTCAGTTTGCTTCTGAGTCAAAGTCCAAACACTGGATGTGAAGCTACATGCCCTCTGTGGTATCCTGGGCATTGGTCATGTTTCAGAGAAAAGCAAATACTTGCTTCATGTAACCTATATGTGCGTTCTTGTGTTTTGTGCTCTTCCTAAAACACTTTCTCCATTTTACCTTACTACATTTCCATCCCTTTGATATTCAAAAAAGTCTTTTTTTTTTTTATTGACTGATTCCTAGATATTTCCCTAACTGCTACTCTTCATTCCGTTTTGTACCTGTGAAATATTTTATGTGTAAATCATTGTCAAGTATGTGCATGTGTGCATGTCTGTGTGTATGTGTGTGTGTGTGTGATAGAACTGCTGGTAAATTCATGTCTTTGTAAATTCTCATATGCTAACCTATATACATGGCTGTTAATGTAATACAGAGTCTGCTAAAGTAAAAAAAAAAATCAATGGCTTTGGAGTAAAAAGATATGAGATCCAATTTCAGGTCTACTAATTATTCTGTATGTGAGCTTATATATATATCACAGACTCACTAAACTTTAGTTTACTCTTAAAATATGGAAAACAACATATGAATACTTATTTCTTGTCATAAAAGCAAGCTGATAGATTGTAAATTGGTTTGAAATTTTCAAAAATCTGTACAAACAGAAGTCATTATAATCATGTTTAGCTCCTATGTTGATTAATAGTTAATATTTTTAAAGTACACTAAACCAGATACTAGACAAGTGGCTGGAAATATACATTGTTGTACAGGCTAGCCATGGTCCCTGTCTTCACAGACCTTTTAATCTAGTGAACAAGATTGATATTGAATATGTTATTGAAATGTAATCAAAGGGAATTGCAGCATATAGTTGGGACATATCCTCAAGAATCACAGGCTGCTTTGTTGAGTAGAGAGAGGCTATTTTCCCTTAATGTAATTTTTTAAAAGGCGAGGGAAATTGTCCTATATAGAGGCAGCCCTATTTCTGAGGGCCGTAGTAGAAAAAGAAAATTTAGTCTTAGGAATGCAAAGGAAATCATGAATGCAAAGAGCACAGAAAGCAATCAGGAGTGGTACCTACCTGGCCAGGCTGCAAAGGGGGCTGGATGTAAGTGTGAAAGGTAGGAGTCAGACCACAGGACTATATTATACTAGGCAGGCCACAGCAAAACTTTTGGACTTTGCCTAAAGGGCAGAGAGGAGTCATTGAAGTATTTGCAGCAAGAAGGTGACATATTTGTGTTTTATAAGGTCACTCCAGCTGTACTGTGGTGGAAGAACAATAGACAAGTATAAATGTAAGAGTTAATAGTTTGAGCTAGGTTGCTGGGCACTTGAAATGAAGAAAAATAGGCTTGATTGAGGAAATATTCAAGCTATTTAATCGTTAATACTTGATGATTGTGAGGGATGTGGAGTGTGGGAACTAGAGGAGTCAAGAACAATGCCAAGGTTTCTATCTTGAGAAACTGGGTGAATGGTATTGCTGTTCACTGAGATTGAGAACACAGGAAGAGGACGAGGTTTGGGCAGAACAGTAATTGCTAACCCTTAGTGAACGCTTAAAACCTGAAGTCACAATTCTACATACAGTGCTTTGTATGTACTCTGTTATTTGGCAGATGACTAAACATAGGTATAAAATAATGTGCCGACTCACACAGCCAGAGTCCAAGCTCTTGACCATGATGATGTGCTCTGTACCTTTCAAGAGCATCACATTAATTTTGAACATGTTATGTTTGAGATGCCCTTAAAACATAAAGTGGAAATGATGAAAGAAATAAATCTGAGTAGAGATAAAAGAAATTTTACGACCACCTATTATCAAAGTTAAATGAAGTCGGCTGAATGAAGATTGTAAAGGAAGAGAGTGTGTAGTTAGAAAGGCAACAAGCCTGGGGCAGGGGGAGGGAAGAGGAGCATATCTAATATTATAAATCTCAGTGTTTGGTAGAGAAGATGGCACCTTCTCAAAAGACTGAAATGGGGGTGCCTGGGTGGCTCAGTCGTTAAGCGTCTGCCTTCGGCTCAGGTCATGGTCCCAGGGTCCTGGGATCGAGCCCTGCATCGGGCTCCCTGCTCCACGGGTAGCCTGCTTCTCCCTCTCCCACTCCCCCTGCTTGTGTTCCCTCTTTCGCTGTGTCTCTCTCTGTCAAATAAATAAAAAATCTTTAAAAAAAAAAAAAAAAAGACTGAAATGGAAGAACCAAAGTGGAAGAATAAATGTCAGAAGAGAATCATGTCAGGGGAGCCAAAGAAAGAGAGCATTTCCAGAAGAAGGATGTAGTTCTCTGCCCAATGCTCCTAATAGGTTAAGTAAGAAGAAAGGAAAAGTATGAAAAGGATTAAAAGAGAACTTTATTTTAAATGTGGAAGTTACTCTCTCACCTTCCTTATATATCTATTCTTACAACACAGATTATTCTACTAGACTAAAAGCAACTTTAAAATACATATACTCAGGGCACCTGGGTGACTCAGTGGATAAAAGCATCCAG
Organism: Phoca vitulina; assembly: GCF_004348235.1. Classification (NCBI taxonomy): domain Eukaryota; kingdom Metazoa; phylum Chordata; class Mammalia; order Carnivora; family Phocidae; genus Phoca; species Phoca vitulina. Next base: position 44,839,618 of record NW_022589705.1, on the reverse strand, counting down.
CTCTTGATTTCAGCTCAGGTCATGATCTCAGGGTCATGAGATCGAGCCCTGTGTCGGGCTCCGCACTTAGTGGAATCTACTTCTCTTCCCTCTTCCTCTGTTCTTCCTGGTGTACTCTCTCTCCCTCTCTCTCTCACATAAATAAGTCTTTAAAAGTAAATAAATAAAAATAAAATATATATAATCATATGGACAGAGAAAATAGAAGAGAAGGCATTAGAAAATAAGAAAATTCAACAAATTTTGAGATGAAAGAGAAGGAAGATGTAGTTAATATCATCTACATACAAAATACACTGTTAGCTACAATCTAAAGTACCCATGAAAGGGTATGAAAATTGATTTACTGCATAGACCTCCTTACAATCTGGGAGACAACAGGTACCAGGCAAGAAACTGAAGGTACTTAGTACTAAAAACAGGAAAATTAACTGAAATACTCTCTATATAAGGCTACATAACTATGCCCCAGGAAGAAAACCAGGATATTCTTTGGCTTGCTGCCAGACCATCCTGCCACAAAACCTATCATGCATATAAAACTTCCAATTAGCATCTTGGAGCTTCACTCTTCAATTCTGAAGGACAGTCAGGGATCACCAGATATTTGTGGAAAACCCCTATTATGAAAGATAAAGATCAAAAGAAACACAGAAAATAGAACTCAGAAATAATGCAAGGAACAGGGGGACAAAGACAAAAAGCCTATAGTTAATATCTTCTGAGAGAAATGAAAATGATATGGCACCCTCAAATACAAACAGGATACTATGTAAAAATAGCATTCAGGAAGCAACAAATAACTTTTGACAGTAAAAATATGCCCTGGATAAAAGATAATACAGCAGATGGATTTAGAAGATCAAGTTGAGAAAATCTCAACTTGAGAAAATAGAATAACAAGACAAAGACACAGAAATTACAAAAGAAAAAAAATAATTGAATTACAGGATGAAAGTAGAAGATAGGTCCTACATCCAACTAATCAAGATTGCAGAAAAAGAGAAAATAAAAACAATGAAGAGGAAAAAATTAACAATTAAATAATGACAGAAAATTTAACAAAATTAAAAGGTAAGTGCTTCCAAAGTGGAAAAGTCCGTCAAGTACCCAGTACAATGGATTAAAAAACACATCAAAGCACATTACCTGAAATTTCAAAAGACTGAAGACAACATAAAAACATAAAAATTCTAAGATGTTCTGGTGGAAGGGAAAATCACGGAATTTTGAATAGTAATGGAACTGGATTTCCTGGCAACAACTTTAAAAGCTAGAAAATAATAAATTAAAAATGTCTCCAAATTTATGAAGGAAAATTATTTCTGACCTGGAAATATATGTCCAGTCAAACTTTCACTTGTTTGTGGGTGAAATGAAACCATCTTTGGAGACTCATGTACCAGAGATCCTTTCTCAGTAAATTACTAGATGTTACATTCCACCTTGGATATTGTATTCCAATAAGTCCAGAAAGAAAAAGACATGGGATTCAGAGAATAGAAGATGTAACACAAGAAAGAAATAGAAAATTCACAGAATAATAGTGAAGGGAAATTTTAGGATAACATATATATCAGATCTAGAAAAACAGACATTCCAGAGAGGAACAAGAAAATACGGTGTTCCTGAAGGATTATTCCAGGGGGAAAATGACAGATTATACTCACTTGACTATACCAAGAGGAGATAGAGAATTGAATTAATGAATGGTACCTAGAAAAATAAAGCAAAGAAAAAAATAAGGAAATTCTTAAACAAAAAAATGCACAAGAAAAAAAATATGATTGAATTACAGTAGCATATAGTTATAATAAAATAAATACTACTAATTTAAAACAAAATTGCTCTCTCTATATTTTTGCTTGGTTAGAAGTGTGTTGGAATTTGTTATCAGGAAGTTAAACCACCACACTACATGTTAGAAACCTGTAATTGAAAAATTAAGGAGTAGCATTATAATCAAGTTATTTAAAAAATTTAGGATGAAGAAAAGCTCAAAAATTGAAAGTTAGTAATGTAGGGAGCCTAAATCAGGATTAGAAGGAGTTATGATTGAGACAGTCCAGAAATGAGATACCAAAGTTATTAATGGGTGCAGAGGAGTGTTCAAGAGATGGTAAATGAATGGCATGAGAGAGTACGATGTTACTACTAGATAATGAGATCATCAAAGGAAGAGGGGTTTTACAGGAGGAGAGAAGAGTAATAGTTTTTAGAAAGCAAGGGGGATAACAATTCCACTTTCCAGCCCTGAAGTGTTTAAGGGGTGAAAATGTCAACATGCTCCACTTTTGAAGGCTACAAGTCAATCAAGTTTTAGTTGAGACTATGAGGGAGCATTCAGTGAAGAGGACAAGGCTTAATGGATTATCGATCATGGTATAAGGCACATTCTGAGTTCAGAAGGAGTACAGAAGAGGGAAGTTGGGCCAGGGGAAAACGTCAGTACATTGTGGGGATGAGAGAAGGGCCAGAAAAGATGACCAGAGGAGCCTACATTTTGGGACAATGAAAGGGAAAGCAGTCTTAAGTGAACAGAGTTCCAAAAGTCTTAGTGAACAGTGCACCCTCTGGCCAAATGGTTTAGGTGCAAGTCTGGATATTCTTTTTCCTCTTAATTTATATTTAAAAATTTACAGTGGCAGCAACAGACAGGTATGAAGAAATAGTCACATGACTCAACACAATAGGGTGAGTGCTAGGCACAGGGCAACACAGGCATGAACAGTTGATTGTACATCCATCTGTGGGTCAGAGAGGCAGACAGGGCATGACATTACAGCTGTGTGGTTGATGTGACTACTAGTGACTCAAATTAAAAACCTGGGAAGCTTTCGAGACACCTCTCTCTCCCCCCCAGTCTCCCCTCCACCTCTCATTTAATCTATCACCAACACATTGGATTCTGCTTCTTAAATATCTTTCCAATCCATCACTTCTTTTCATCCTTACTGTTACTCTCATAATCTAAGCCATCATCACTTACCTTTACAACTGTAATAACTTGCACAAACATTTACTAGGTGCCTAATATGTGTCAGATATTTACTAGATGCATTTATTGGCTGCCTAATATATGCTAGGTCCCAGGTAGAGACTGGGAAGGCACCAACCGATAATCAGGGATTTCAAGTAAGGTCAAGTAAAATAAGAGTTACAAAACCTTGTGATTCAGGCTCCTAGAAATGTGAAGTATAGGAGTTCAAGAGATAGAAAATAATGAAGAAGAAAGGTCATCTTTTTAATGTTTTTGGTTGGCCTTCTACAGAATACCAAGTGCAAATAACGACCTGAAAGTGATGACTCATGAACCTGTCCTCAAAATATCATTTTATTAATTTTGGGAGTTAAAAGAAGGATAAGTAAGGCTTGGGCTGAATGTCCAACATCTCTTAAACATTTTCTACTTATCTCCCTCCAAATTTGACTTAACCTAAGCAATTTAAAAAATAAAATGCTATGTTGTTTTTATAAACTAACACCACTTTCTAGTAATAAACTTATGTTGGTAAGTCAAATAAATCAACCAAAAAAGTTCATGTTTCAAATTAATGCTCATTTAGTACTATTCAGTAGCTGGCAAACTATACTGTGTCTGCGAATTCAAAAATGAATAAAACAAGATATTTTCTTCAAAGAACTTACCTAGAGGAAAATAGAACATGTAATTGGGAAGCAATGTGATTAGTGCTCTGGGAACTCAGAGGAAGATTCTAGTCATTCTTCTTGGAGAGACATTCACAGAGGTAGTGACCTTTTAGTTAGAATGAGAAGTTTTTCCAACAAATTGTCAATAGCTGATGGTGATTGGGAGGGAGGGAGGAGAGCCCTAAATATATTCATTTATTCATTCATGAATTCATTTTTTATTTGTTTGTATTTTTGTTTTGTTTTTTTTAGTTTCAAGTTTTTATTTAAATTCCAGTTAGTTAACATACAGTGTAGGGCGCCTGGGTGGCTCAGTTGGTTAAGCGACTGCCTTCGGCTCAGGTCATGATCCTGGAGTCCCTGGATCGAGTCCCGCATCGGGCTCCCTGCTCGGCAGGGAGTCTGCTTCTCCCTCTGACCCTCCCCCCTCTAATGTGCTTGCTCTCTCTCATTCTCTCTCTCTCAAATAAATAAATTAAAAAAAAAAATCTTTAAAAAAAAAAAAAATACAGTGTAATATTAGTTTCAGGTGTAGAATTTAGTGATTCATCACTTACATACGACACCCAGTGCTCATCACAACCAGTGCCCTCCTTAATACCTATCACCCATTTAACCCATCTCCCCATCCACCTCTCCTCCAGCAACCCTCAGTTTGTTCTCTATAGTTAAGAGTCTATTTCTTGGTTTGCTTCTCTCTTTTCTCCCCATGTTCGTTTGTTTTGTTTCTTAAATTCCACATATGAGTGAAGTCATATGGTATTTGTCTTTCTCTGACTGACTTATTTCACTTAACACAATAGTCTCTAGCTCCATCCATGTCATTGCAAATGGCAAGATTTCGTTCTTTTGGATGGCTGAGTAATATTCCCTTGTATATATACACACACCATATTTTCTTTATCCATTCATCAGTCAATGGACATTTGGGCTCATTCCATAATTTGGCTATTGCTGTGCTGCTGCTATAAACATCGGGGTGCATTTATCCCTTCAAATTAGTATTTTTGTATCCTTTGGGTAAATACATAGCAGTATAATTGCTAGGTTGTCGGGTAGTTCTATTTCTAACTTTTTTGAGGAATCTCCATACTGTTTTCCAGAGTGGCTGCACCAGTTTGCATTCCCACTAACAGTGCAAGAGGGTTCCCCTTTCTCCTCATCCTCTTCAACACCTGTTGTTTTCTGTGTTGTTAATTTTAGGCATTCTGACTGGTGTGAGGTGATATCTCATTGTAATTTTGATTTTTATTTCCCTGATGATGAGTAATGTTGATCATCTTTTCATGTGCCTGTTAGCCATCTATATATCTTCTTTGGAAAAATGTCTATTCATGTCTTCTGCCTATTTTTTAATTGTATTGTTTGTTTTTTGGGTGTTGAATTTTATAAGTTCTTTATAGATTTTGGGTACTAACCCTTTTTCATATATGTCATTTGCAAATATTCTCCCATTCTGTAGGCTACCTTTTAGTTTTGTTGATTGTTTCCTTTGCTGTGCAGAAGCTTTTTATTTTGATGAAGTCCCAATAGTTTATTTTTGCTTTTGTTTCCCTTGCCCCTGGAGATGTGTCTGGTAAGAAGTTTCTACCGCCAACATCAAAGAGGTTACTGCCTGTGTTCTCCTCTGGGATTTTAATGGTTTCCACACTTAGGTCTTTCATCCATCTTGAATATATTTTTGTGTATGGTTTAAGCAAGTGGTCCAGTTTCATTCTTTCGCACAAAGCCATCCAGTTTTCCCAATACCATTTGTTGAAGGAACCATCTTTTTTCCATTGCATATTCTTTCTTGCTTTGTTGAAGATTAGTTGACCATAGAGTGTAAGTCCATTTCTGGGTTTTCCATTCTGTCCCATTGATCTATGTGTCTGTTTTTGTGCCAGTACCATACTGTCTTGATCACTACAGCTTTGTAATATAGCTTGAAGTCTGGAATTGTGATGCCTCCAGCTTTTCTTTTCTTTTTCAAGATTGCTTTGGCTATTTGGGGTCTTTTGGGGTTCCATACAAATTCATTTGTTCATTCTACATTTGTTATTAAATATTTACTGTATATCAAGCAAGACAAATGCAAAATGAATAAAACACAGTTCCTACTCTCAAGAGACTTATAGTCTAGAAGAATAACATGAAAATCAGTGGATTTAATAAAGTGTTGTAGGTGACATGGTACAAGCCTGTGCAAGATTTCATGGCAATTGGTAAGTTTAACCTAGAGAAAGCTGTTACAGAAATTTCTACCATGATTATAAGTTGCTTTCTCCCATTAAAATCATAAGATTCATAAAGATAGGTTCTCATTCTGAAGGAAATAACCAATCCATCTCTAATCTGTAGCTCCAATAGGATAGAAGCTTTGTGAAATTTCATCACTCTATCCCAGTAACTATATCAGTGCCTGGAACATAGTGGTTATTCAATAAACATATGTCCATTAATGGAATGAATTTGTGGATCAAAAAGAGATCATCATAAACCTTATGAAATTTGAATATTTTTACAGAAATGGAAGAAAAAGATGTATTTTTTTCTAACCAATTCCAGATATTTCTGTTCCGCAGTGTAACTTGTCTAAAATTAAAAAAAAAAATTATAGATTTGTGTGTCGAGTGAGAATGTAAGCATGGTAACTGCATTGCACTGAGTCGTGATTGTGTTCTCGCCAGATTCTGCCATTCCCAAGCTGCCTGATGATGGCAAACCTCCTAACCTCTCTGAATTCCATTTCTTTATCTGTTAAATGGGACAAAACCGATTCCACATACCTTGCAGGGCTGTTCAAGTGTTAAGCGATATAATGCACGTGCATGTCCTCTATAAACTTTAAAGTATTACATAATTATAAAATATATACCGAAGTTAAATTTCTATGGCTCTATTCTTGCAGGAGTGCCCTCCAAATTCAGTCAATTAAGCAGAGTTATTTTCTGTCTGTTTCTGTAGTGCAGTGCCTGGAGATGACCACCAAGCGGAAAATCATCGGCCGACTGGTGCCGTGCCGATGTTTCCGAGGTGAAGAAGAAATCATCTCAGTTTTAGACTACTCCCACTGCAGTCTTCAGCAGGTCCCGAAGGAGGTCTTTAACTTCGAGCGGACATTAGAGGAGCTTTATCTAGATGCCAATCAAATCGAAGAGCTACCCAAGGTAATCTTTGACAACCTGAGATGTACACCGTAAATGAGTATTTTGTGATATCCAAAGACTTGGTATAAGGATAATGTTGATTATAGCCTTCTCGCTGAATAACTGGCAAGTTTTTCAAACTGCTGTAACTTTTTCCAATATGCTTGTTGGTACCTCTTAATACCACTTCATTTGTAAATTCATGTGATGAGTATGACCAATTGAACTCCATGGAAATCGTTTTATGAATTATTCCTCATTTTATTTATTTATTTTTTTAAAAAATGAGTTGGTTTTTTCTTTTCTTTCTTTTTTTTTTTTTTTTATTTATTTGACAGAGAGAGACACAGTGAGAGAGGGAACACAAGCAGGGGGGAATGGGAGAGGGAGAAGCAGGCTTCCCGCAGAGCAGGGAGCCTGATGAGGGGCTGCATCCTAGGACCCTGGGATCATGACCTGAGCCGAAGGCAGACGCTTAACAACTGAGCCACCCAGGTGCCCCTTATTTATTTTTTAAAGATTTTATTTTTCGTTTATTTGAGAGTGAGAGAGTGTGAGAGAGAGCACGAGCAGGGGGAGAGGCAGAGGGAGAGGGAGAAGCAGGCTCCCCGCTGAGGGCAGAGTCCAACACAGGGCTCGATCCAGGACCCTGGGATCATGACCTGAGCCCAAGGCAGACACTTAACCACTGGGTCACACAGGCGCCCCTGAATTATGCCTTATTTTAATTTAAAATGGCCTCCATGAAAATACAGATTAAGATCAATATCGGTGGGTTGAGATCATGTTTGGAAAAAAAAAGGGAAGATATGACACTCTATTCTAGAAGTAAAATTTTTATGTTGTACGTTAAGGAAACATTGTTTTAAAACCTTGAATTATGTGTTCTAAGTCTAAGAAATACTTTTACACACATACACACACACACACACACACACACACACACACACCACACACAGAATTAATACTAGTATGAAAAACATGCTGTTATTTCTGGAATTTGGCATCTTTGATTATTACAGACATCACTGAATATATGGCATATAAGTATAAGCATAGTAGAGCTAAAAATTTAACTATCAAACTTTGCACACACACACTGCCATTATGACATTCTGCATGCAAAGAAAATACCTTCTGTCTCCTGTTTTCCACTGCAGAAAAGAATGGATGATAAAAGATTAGCTAACACAGACCAAGGCCACACAACAAAGAGGTTCAAAATCTAAACCACTATATATTAATGATCATCTAAATAAGTGACTCACATTAAGTAGTCAGCATAGCATTTACCTGTGAAGGATTTACACAACGGCTCAGAGGGAAAAAATGTCTTGCAATACATGTCCATTGCTTATGCTAAAAAAATGCGTATTAAATACCCAGGAACCAGGAAAAGAAACTTCCATAATAAAAACTCACTTCGTTATCAAATTCTGAGGATAATTGCTGATCAAACCAAATCATGAATAATTATTTTCACTTAGGATTATAAATTATGGTATTAATATAATACTTCAGAGGCAGGAACGATTTAATGTGTACTTCAAAACTAATGTACTTCATTTTTGACAACCAAAGTGTATAGTGGTGTCTTGGATTTGGGGCCAGGAGGTCTGGGTCAGGCCTAAAAAAAGTTCTAACTGTATGGATTGCCATACAGATGCGTATCAAGTAAAGGTTGGCATGAAATGGGCAGTTTCTCCCAAAGACTTTCTTGAGGGCAGAGATGGCATCTTATTCATCTTTGCCTCCCTGTACACATGGTGACTTTCACATAATGGATATTCAAACTCTTTCTTGTCACTGCCAGGTAAAACAAGGTAGAGAACTTTATGTACTACAGGACTTGATTAGCAAAATGGTATAAGGTTTAAACGACTCATAAATGTGACATTTAGCTCTAATTTAGAAAAATAAGTATTTTTTTAGAGCAGCTCCATCTAAGATTGCCAGATAAATAAAGGACATCCATTGAAATTTGAATTTTAAACTTTTTTAAAAACCAGAAAATTTTTGGTATAATTATGCCCCAAATATTGCATTTGATATATTTACACTAAAAAAATAGTTATTTAACTTGACATACTGTATTTTTATTTGTTGAATCTTGAGAGCCCTAAGCCAATCTAGTTATTTAGTCTTTTTCTAGATCCATGCAACAGATTCTGTAAGACAAATAGTAAAAAACATGGTTTATCAATCAAGTATTTATTTAATATCTATATTACTACACAGTGTTTGAGGCTTTAGGTGGGTACAAGAGAAATCAATCTCAATCCTTACTCTCAATGATCTAACCACCTAATCACAGAGAAAACTGAAGCATTAGAGGCAAAAGCATGATAATGTGTAATCAGAGCCAAAAAGCCAAATACCATTGTAGAGAAGAGTTTCATTCTTGCAGGGGGTGCAGGAGGGCTTGACCAAAAGGTAAAGATGCAAAGATTAAGATGGTACATATAGAGAGGGTGAGGAGAGGGACAGCAGAGCTGTGAAGAGTCTGAAACTGCAGGTACACCTGAGGGAGTGCCAACAGTATGTAAGTAGAGTAGGGAGAGCATGGAGGACCCAGATTATGAAAGGTCTTGAGAGTCACGCAGCATTGTTTGACTCGATGAATTAGGCAGATAGTGTCATCGGAGAGTCTTATATATCATGTAAGTCACCAGGAGCCTACTTAAGCTTGGATTAACAATACATAAAAATAATACAAGTGAACCAAAGATTCAATATAATTTCCCAGTGTATTGAATTGAGGAGAAATTGTTATCTTTTATTATGGCATGCTTTATATATTTCAAAGATCTTTCACATAATCTCTCAAGGTTTCTTTGAATTCCCAAAATCAAGGTGTTGTTTTCATAAAACAGCCCTGTGTTACTTTCTTCTAATGTATTTGATATTGAGATATGATCTAAATTGTCTGACATTGAGACATGATCATTATAGTACATGGATATATTTGTGCATATTAGAAAAACAGGAAGTTAAACAAAAACTCTTGGTTTTTCTGGGAAGGGCTTGAAAGTCCTAACTTATTCTTAGGTCTCATTGGCCTTAATTGTGTTACATGTTTATTGCTGATCCAGTCCCTTTGCTATAGAATCCACTATGGCAAGAAAAATAAGGTTACTTTGATTGAATTAAACAATGATGGGCCATCTCTGTGGATTTGTGATTGTTGGCCACAACACAAAGGAAAGGAATGCAAGGACCGTGGGGGAGATTACCAGAGTGTACACTACAAACAAAATGTTATACAGTCATTGTTTCATGAGGAAAAGTAGACAAAGTCTACTTTAGGGAGTTTAATCTTCAAATTTAAATTAAATAAAACCTCTTTTCTCTGCCATTTTATTTTATTGTTTTCTTTATGTTTCCCTGGCATTGTTACTATGGTGATTTCAAATATGTTGAGTAAATGAGATAGCTATTTGTTTTTTTTGATATTACATTATGGAAAGAATTGCCTTTTGTAAATGTTTTTAAATTTTTTTCTTTCTGATATTTTATACAGAGAATATTCTAGCTGGCCCAGAATTGCTACTGTAAGATGTTATACAACAGGTATAGAACAGAGTCAAGGTTAATGACATTGGAAAAAGATATGTCAAGACTATGTCAGAAGAGATGCAAAAATAGATAGGAAAGAACAGGAAGTTTTTTGATTAGAAATGGTTCAATCTGTGTTACTTAATTTGCTGTAGTAAAAGGTAAAAATACAAAATGACATGCCTTTCACACAGTAATAGAAAACCCACACAGCTTATAATTTAGTACTGTTTTGCTTATTATTTTGAACCAGAAACTTAAAATTATAGACAGAGTAATAGACCATAACAGGGGCATATTATATATGAAGTAGTGTGGGAAGACAAAAGTTAAAAAAAAAAAAGCAATAAAGAGAAAAACTGTTGAGAAACTTTTTGAAACTGAAGAGGAACCTTAAAAAAGAGAATAGAAATAATTTGGAAAAGTTAATATGTGACCAAAATTGAAAGATATAAAGAGTGAATTTGCCAGGTGAGATCCATTTTTTTGTTGTTGTTGTTTATAAAGTAAAAATTCAGTTTATTCATCTGTTTATGACACAGTACACAAGAGGCAAAGTGTTTCACATCATAGATTTCACTTCCAACTCCTTGGAATGTTCATTTCTTTGGCTAAAAGGAGAGACTAGACATGAGACGCAGGCAATGCTTAGGCAACTGACAAGGATGGGGAGGGGGTGATGCTAACACTATCCTCACGGGGACAGGCACAAAGCATCTGTTAGTCACAAGCTATTTTCTAGAACTGTTAGCTGGAAACAAAGGAGCACCACTGCTGGGTGCTCATCCGTCGTGGGCCTCAGTCATCCCCACCACACAGGTACAGCAGTGCTTTCTGGTAGTCACCCTTCGTGTCTTGCTGGATGTAGTAGTACAGGGACTTGCTGTACTTTCTCTTGAATTCAGACCTAATTTTCAACATGTCCACTTCACTGCGAGAGACCATGATTCTAATCAGGACTTTATCATGAGTCCCCTTGCCTTTCATGGAGTCTTACAGCCAGTCAGCAAAATACAGGGGCTTGTTCTGAATGTACTGGACCAGGTTCAGGAAAGCATTTTCTAGGTCTCCTTTGACCTCCTTCTTGATGCTCTCCAGCATGTCATAAGGGCTGTAGCTCTTGTACCTTTCAAATACTTTCTGGAGGTGACACATACTCTGCTCAGTCATGATGCTGATCCACTTGGGCACATCAGTTCCTTTCCTCTTCACTCCAGCATCATAGAGATCCCGGGCATCTTGGTCAATCAGTTCATAATCAATGACAGAGCCATCTTCTGCTCTTCTACCCTTTGCAAGAGCAACCATCAGCTTGCAGAAGTCACCAGATGTGTCAGAAACGATGTCCTTCTCCAGATCAGTCTTGTACATTTCTTTGTAGACTCTGTTAATTTTCTAAAGCTCTTGGTTGGTCCTTGAGCAGATGATCTCAATGAGGGAGTCCTCGTCAGTCCCCAGCCCCTTCATGGAGGCTTTCAGCTCAGAAGCATCATACTGAGCAGGTGTTTTCAAAAGGCCCAAAATCACGGTCTCCAGGTGGCCGGACAAGGCTGACTTGAGTGCTGATGCAAGTTCCTTTTTGGTCCTTCTCTGGTAGGCGAAGGCAATATCCTGTCTCTGTTCATTGCTGCGGTTGGTCAAAACGTTGACAATGGTGACCTCATCCACACCTTTGGTCTTGATGGCCGTTTCAATGTTCAGAGCATCACACTCAGCATCAAAATTGGTGTATGCTTTGACCGACCCTTATGCACTTGGGGGCGTGGAGTGATCACCCTCCAAGCTGAGCTTGCAGAGAATTTCGTGAACAGTAGACATTTTGAAGGAAGCTGGGCCCGGCACCGAGAGCTGCAAGCGTCCCCAGTTGTAGAGCCAGGTGAGATCAATTTAACCACATTTTAAAAGAGGATGGAATGAAATCTGAAGCACCAGACTTAGAAAATTTTCTCTGTATTAAACTTTACAATCTACCCTTGAAATATTTTAGAGATTAAGAACCTAACCTTTGGACCCAGACAAACCTAGGATTAGATTTTAACACTGCTGTTTGGTTGGGAAGATATTTTATTTTCTGGGAGTCTCAGTTTCTTCATTAGCAAAAATAGGAAGATAATAGAGGTTCCTAGTGGTTAGATAGATTATAGATAATAGGTAGATAAGTAGATAAATGAGTATTGGGTGAGATAATACATATGGGATACCTGAAATAGAGAAATATCCAATAATCAATATTCATCATTCTCTTATCACAGATGAAGGATAATTCCCATTTTAATTACCCTGAGTAAAACAAAAGTAAGATTTTGTAACATCTCAACATAGTTCTGGGCATTGACTCTCTAGCAAAAAATTGTGTGGCATGACTTTATCTCTAAAATCTCCAAGGATAGCTTCTAGGAAATCAATTCCCTGCCTCTAATGGGTGTAGGTTTTTGACTCTACCAGCTGCACCAACACATTTGTGATAACACCACTGTTTACGCAGAAAATTTCCCTGACTCACAGAATCACAATGTTGTATTATATTTGAATAGATGCAACCTTGGAGATTATTTGATTTAGCCCTCAATTATTACTAATAAGCGAATCTAGGCCTAGAAAGTTAATTAACTTCTTTTAGGCCACGTGGGATGTTAGATTCTTATCCAAAACTATTACCAAAGACTATGTATTCATTAGGATAGAATATGTTATGCTACAGTAACAACAAATCAAAAGCCCAGTGTGTAATTGAACAAAAGTTTTGCTTGGTTTCCTATGAGTGTTTCCAGGAAGCACTGCCCTTTAGGAACCCAGTGTTAACTAATCTAACTGTCCACCCAATGCAGAAATGTCCCCTTATTATTTCTCTTGCAACAGTCATCCAATCTCTTCATGGACATTTCTATTAGTGGAAGAAAGCACTAAATTAAGAAGCAGACCACTGTATTATTGGAAAATTCAGGTTATTAGAATGTTCTGCAATATGTTAATGATGTTTGCCCATACCCATCCATCTATCTCAATGCCTAAAACTGGGCTAGGCACTTGGGGTGATACAAAGATTATTAAGGCATGCCCTCTCTGGACAAGGAGCTATGCTTCTGGCATTACTGCCCTGATCCTTAGAATATTTTAAAGGAATTCATATACTTTGCCTTAAACTTCTGTTTTTCCAAGACAAGTTTCCAAATTTTTTTGACCATTTTTCAAAGACATGCTTTCTAAATGCTTCGCCATTTTAGTTACATTTCTCTGGGCACATTCTAATTATTAGCTTGGTTTTAGACATTGATATATCAAATAAAAATATCTGTCCACGTGGAGGTATTCAACAGAGGAATAAACAAAATGTAATGGAACTCAGGAGAGAGGTCAGAGTTGGAGATGAATGTAAGAGTTATCCACTTAGAGGTGAGAATTAAAACCAGGAGACAAGATAATGTCCCTGAGAAAGAAAGGAAAAAGAAAATTGCTGAGAAACAAATAATTAAACTATAAAAATCAAAATCCTGGTACTAACCCACCATAGGAACTTGCCTAGAAATTACCTGTGTTTTCCCCAGTATCATGGCAACTGTGTGTACAGGGATAAAATTGGGAAATTTTATTATGCTCTTGTTGGTAAAAACTCCATGGGTAAGAGAAATATGGCATCTCAATTGATTTTGATCTGGATGTTTATAGCTTACAAAAACCTATTGGCTCATAATGAATAGAAGAAAAGGATATAGCCTCAACTGTGTGGTACTATCAAAGCTAATTCTAGAAATTTCCAATCTTCCAAGCCTTTTAAAATTTAAGGTCATGAGCATTTTACTTGTAAAATATGAGTTTTATATATTAGAAAGGAGAGGTTCTAGCGTCCTATTGGAATGCCATAAAACACCCTCAGAGGGACACAAAACAGGTGAGATATAGGGAAGTCATACAACTATTTTTAAATAATTAGGAAGAAGACCAAAGAAACAAATATTCATTTGAATATTAAACTATACATTCTTAAAACTTGTTAATTTTCTGGAGGCATATTGATAATGTCTTCATCTGGCCTCTCTTGCCTCAGCCTGACCCAGATCAGTAGATCCCACACTTCTGGATTTCAAAATCCAGCAAAGTGTGGGAACTGACATTCCCTTTCTTTTGCTAAATAAACATTTTAAAAGTCTCATGCAAGACTTTTATTATTTTACTGTAAAAGAATACTTTCATAGCCAAATGTGGAAAACACTCATGCACAGAATAAATGGTATTCCTTCACAAGAAAAGATAGGCAGTAAACCTGTACTCTTTTTAAAAAAGAGTTTTTATTGAGTTTTATTGAGATATAATTTACATACATATCAAATTCACCCTTACAAAATATGTACAGTTTAGTGGTTTTATTATATTTACAGAATTGTAATGCCATCACCACTGTCTAATCATAGAAAATTTTAATCACCTTCCCCCCTCTCCCCAAAATACACTATACCTATTAGCAGTTACTCCGCATTCTCTGCTTCCCCTGGAAATCTTTCTCTATGGATTTGCCTATTTTGGATATTTCATATAAGTGGGATCATACAACATAGGGCATTTTGTGACTGGCTTTTTTCACTGAGCATCAGGTTTTCCAGTTTTACCAACCTCGTAGCATGTATCAGTATTCCATCCCTTTTTATTGCCAAATAGTATAACTTTGTATGGATATACCACAAGCCACTTTTAAAAAATAGGATATAACACTTTTTGAAATGCAGCCAAATTGCGAAAAACATTATTTTTCTGTAATGCATGTATGTAATTATTTTCTCAATACAAATGCATTGGTTTGGAGCTTTATAATCCATAGTACACATGAAGGTGAGCTCCGGTATCCAACTTCTTTCAGTATTTCGTTTTTAATTAAGCAGTTGTTTAAATTCAAGTTCATAAAGGTGTATGGAAAAAATGAAAGTAAACTCTTAACAATATACATCCAATATAGAATATTGTCAGTAAGCTGTGGGATGCCAGAAAAAAATGCCCCCCATATCTACAGTTGCTTCTCCAGGGAAACAGACAGATGCTGGGGAGCCAGGGGCCAGGCGAGGGCTACATTAAAAACCATTGCTTGGTGCCCACTGCACCATGGTTTCCACTCATACAGGACTGTGTAGCTGAAGCATTGGTTACCCAATATGAAGCAGTCAAGAATTTATCAAAGCAGGGATATTTTATTTTATTTTTTTTAAAGATTTTATTTATTCATTTGACAGAGAGAGAGAGAGCGCACAGCAGGGGGAACAGCAGAGGGAGAGGGAGAAGCAGGCTTCCTGTGGAGCAGGGAGCCCGATGTGGGGCTCGATCCCAGGACCTTGGGATCATGACCTGAGCCGAAGGCAGATGCTTAATGACTGAGCCACCCAGACACCCCGAATGCGGGATATTTTAGACTGATGAAAATTTTGTTGTGGCGTGGCTCCAGTCACTGAGCCCTGCATGGATACCAGAAAACTTCTTTGACTCTTCAGAAAATAAATGAGCAACAAAAATGCTCCTGAATTGTGCCAACAGCCAGCAGGTAAAATAGAGCTCAAAGTTAATGACAGGCAAATGGGCTCTGACAACTCTATTGTAGCTGTTTGTCCTGAGCCTACACAGAAAAGCCAAGCAAGCTCTCTGCTCAGAGACTTGGCCCCTGCTTTTCCCGCTGCCACCATTCCACATGGCCTGTGCCTTCTTCATTTCCTTCAGTCCTCTGCTCAAACATCACCTTACCAGAGAAGTTTTTCCCATTGTCTTATATGAAATAATAACACCTACCATCACCACCACCACTTCTTCCTCCCAACAAAATTTAAAACTTACACATATCTCTGGATTTCTTATACAATTCAATTGTGTTAACCAGTATTAAGATAACTGCCTAAATACTTTATCATTGTTATAAAACACCATAGATAGCTTCCTCCAATATGGTGTCTGTTATGTTACAAAGAGTAAGATCTTTGACAGTGACCAGAAGTAAGGAAGGACAGGAAAAGTTAGAGCACATCAGCATAGGACAGAGAAAATAAAACTCTCTCATTTAATGGTGGTTTGTTTGTTTAATTTTTGATGCGATCCTGGGGGTTGAAGTGAGGTGGGGAAATTTTTGTACCTCCTCTGCAATCCATGCCCTATTACCATGCATTCTGCATTGTTTTTTTACTCTCAAACTCTGAGTACTTTGTCCATAAAGATTAGATCTGCCACATGATATTTTCTCAAGTCAAGGAATGTATTCTCTGACTCTAAAACAGTCAAAGGTAACAAAGGAAGGATGTCATGGAGCATACTTTTACATGTATGGAATACTTTACGTGTAAAGAAATAAGTCCTTTAAAATCTCTTTCAGACTTAATGTTTTGTGATTCACTCATTTGAGTTTCCTTTTATTTTGTCTTATTTTATTTTATTAAAACTTTATTTATTTATTATTTGACAGAGAGAGAGAGAGAGAGTGCACCAGCATAAGCAAGGGGAGCTGTAGGCAGAGGGAGAGGGAGAAGCAGGCTTCCCGCTGAGCAGGGAGCCCAATGCGGGGCTTGATCCCAGGACCCTGGGATCATGACCTGAGCCCAAGGCAGATGCTTAACCGACTGAGCCACCCAGGCATCCTGAGATTCCTTTTAAAAATGATAAGCAACAGAAGGAAGCATCCTTTCTCTGCTCTCCCTCACAGTATAACCTTTAAGAAAGATGTGTATCTCCATCAGTAGTGAGTGTAATCACTGGTTATTATCATATAAGTACTACAATACAATATAAAGAGTCTGGAGAAAGAGGGCCTAGGTTTAACACAAGTTCTGATAAGAGTTAAAACCATGAAACTTCAGACATATTATTTAACCCCTTTGAACTTTAGCTTCTTCATTTGCAGTAGATGCTAACAAATTTGTTCCTGCTCACTTCTGAAGATTGTGGTGAGGATTAAATAATATAAAGTATCTGAAAACTCTAGGAAAACAGTAGAATGAAAAATAACTCTTGACTTAAGAGAAATGGCTTACTTTGGTAAAGATGAACATTTATTGGAAATATATCAGGGGCTCATTAATTTAATAGGATCCTGGAGAACTTTACATGGAAAAAGGATAAGAAACAAGAGAGCTCTGGATTGCTGCACAGAATCCTCAGCACCGTAGCATTAGGGGCCACACATTGCTGCTCTTGTGAGGAATGCGATCTCCAAACACCCCCACATAATCATGATGTTTGTTCGAGATTCAAATTCCAGATGCCTCCCCAATTAATATACAATGAGAGATGCCCTTAAAAGGAAGGTCAGGGTTCTAATGGAAAGAGAGGAATGGATGCTCGACAAGCAAAAAAGTGTCCTCCAATGTTATACATATCATATCTCTTCAATTTAATTGATTCTTTTTTTCTTTTTATTCACTGATATTTGCTACCTCTGATTTAGGAGTCTGAGGGCCTGTTTCTCTCAGGCCTTTAAATAACATTATTTGAAATCAAGGTCACTTTGCTAGTTTTGTGAGAAATCTAATGAGATCAAAGGAGCCACAGAAAAAATATTTTAGGGTGACAAATTTTGAGATGTTAGTTCATAATTCTGATTTTAGTTTATTAAAACTTGAATGATAATTGATTCTTTTTTTCTTCAACTCAAAAGGAATCTTTCAAAGTGAAAGGCACTACTTGTATCACTATAGTTGCTGATTAAACAATTGTCATGATTGAGAAATATGAAAAGCCTTGCTCTAAATTAAACAGGGCCTAAATTTACAAATGGAGAACATGACAACTGCTACTTGTTTAATAAAGTTGCCTCATTTTTTAAAATTGCACGCTAACAAATAATTCCTTAAGTATTTGTCTTTCAGAAACTCAGAATTATCCATAACCTTGGCATTTTACATAAGGAGCCACACACATATCTATGGAGAGCTCTCCTAAGATCCTGGGCTTAAATAAGGGGGAAAAAAAGACCTTTTCAACTCTGTCACACCCTCAAAGATATTCATGGTCCATTACTCTCTCCTCTGGTGCCAAAGGTATAGAATTTATCTGAGTATACAAAACCATCTCCAGAATGAAACTCACATGAGTGATGCATACATAATCAGAATTTGACTATGTTTACTCTCTTGCCTGAAGCATCTTTCTCCAAAAGTGTTCTTTTATTGCAATTATTTTGGCATTCAAATGCACAGGTTTTTTTTTTTCAATAAATAAATAATGTAGGTGGACTCCATAGGGGCTCAAAAGAAAGTGAGATGAAGGACAAATTTGTAAAAAACATAGTTTATATGTGGAAAATTTTAGATCATTTTTATCTTACTCTGATTTCTATTTTTGTTTAAAATATTTTACTGTTTCAAAGGTTTATAGTATCAACATCTCTTATTTATGTTTCAGTGAGAAACTAGGACATCCAGAGTACCCCAGTCATTTTTTGAACTGTTTTACAATCGTCCAACTAAAGTCTTACTCGTCATATCACTTTTTTTATCCTATCACTTATCTCTATCCTTTACCCAATATCAAATCTTGTTGAAATCTGATTAAGCAACCCATTTGTTGATTTTTACTGCCAATTTTTTGAAATGGTATTAAAAAACAAATATTAGGTAAAATATATTCATTGATTTGTTCATTCATCCAGCAAACATTTCTTCAGTACCAGTTATGTGCAGGCAACTGTTCTAGGTACCAGAGATATATTATTGAGCAAGACCTAGAAGTTCCTATTTTCATAAAATCTACATTGCTGCAAAAGAAGAATGGAAGTAATTTTTAAAAATTTTTTATTGTTATGTTAATCACCATACATTACATCATTAGTTTTTGATGTAGTGTTCCAGGATTCATTGTTTGTGCATAACACCCAGTGCTCCATGCAGAACATGCCCTCTTTAATACACATCACCAGGCTAACCCATCCTCCCACCCCCCCTCCCCTCTAGAACCCTCAGTTTGTTTTTCAGAGTCCATCGTCTCTCATGGTTCATCTCCCCCTCCAATTTCCCCCCCTTCATTCTTCCCCTCCTGCTATCTTCTTCTTTTCTTTTTTCTTAACATATATTGCATTATTTGAAACAAATAATGGAAGTAATTTTTAAAAGAAAATGTAAGATAGCAGCAAGTGCCATGATGAAAATAAAGGAGGGCAATTATGTTGAGTTTTGGATGACAGAGAGTAGACAACCATGCAGATTTGAGAAAGAACAGTCCCAGGAGAAGGAATACTCTAGGGCAGGAATGAGAGTGGCATGTTCAAGGAGCAGAAAGAAGGTAGGGGTGTAATGCATGAGAGGAAGAACAGTACAAGATGCAGATGCAGGAGATAGTTAGTGGAGCTAAATCATGCAAATTCAAGTAAGACAGGGAGGAACTTAAGATTTCATACTAGGTAAGATCAGGGGCCACTGAAGTATTTTAAGGAAAAGGGTGATGTGAAATAACTTATATTTGTAAAATACCACTCTGGCTGCAGTGTGGGAATACACTGTGGCTAGTGGAGAGTGAAGGTAAGATTAGAGGCTATGGTAGTTATTCAGGTGAGAAGTTGGTGGCTTCAACTAGGTTGAGAGCAGTGAAGAAAAAGAAGCATTTAGAGAACACTTTGTCAGTAAAATTAATAGGATTTGCTAATGGCATGGATTTGAGAGGTTGGAGAGAAGGACCTGCATAGAGATTTAGAAAGAGTTGCTATTGCTAAAGGAAAAGAACAAGGAGAGAAAGGGCTGCTGTGGGTATAGGAGGAAACCATGTGTTGTCTTGGAAGCCAGAAGAGAACAGAAGGTGTTTTAAGAAGAGGGAGTGGTAAACTAAGAGACTGACTAAAATGACAGAGGAGGGAACCAATGTATTTGGTAGTGTGGAAGTAATTAGTGACCCTGATAAGAGTAGTAGGGCAAAAACCCAATGAAGTAGGTTGAAAAGAAAATGGTGGAGATACACATATTTCTTAAAGCTATACTTTGAGGGAGAGCAGAGAAATGAAACAAGCTAAAGAGATGTTTGAGGTTAAGTATTTTCTTTATTTGTGTGTTTGTTTTCAAGGTCAATGACATTAGAACACATTTGCACACTAATAAGAATAAATTAGAAGAAAATAATTCCAGGTCCTGAAAGCAAAAAGACATAGGATTTACAGAATGCGTGAAGGGGTTGCCTTTGAGAAGAATAGGCATGCTTCCTCCATTTTAATGAGAGAGAAAGAAGAAAATATAGATACAGATGATGGTTTGTAGGACTTGAGGGACAAGAATGATATTGAAATTTGATTCAAATTATAGAGGTTTCAATGTGTTAAAGAAATGCTTGAACAATTGAACTGATAGCATGGGAAGTGGCAATCTTTAAGTGAGCTGAAAGGGTGGAAGAATGGGGTGCATGAAGTTTAGGATTACAGAGGAATATAATTTACAAAGGGAATTGAGGGCCTTAAATATATAAAGTAGCTATATTTTATAAAATTATTTCTTGACATGGTGGGTAGTCCAAAAACAGATGCAAGACACAAGTTAAAATTACATTAGCTTATGTGCCTGGACCAGTGTGATAGCTGTAGAAACAGTAAAGAAGAAAACAAGTGACAAAGCAAGTAAAGAGAAGGCAGGAAGTGCAATGGATATTTATTGAGCACCTACTGTGTGCCTGGCCCTTCATATGCAATAATAGCTCTTTTGTCCTCAGAACAACCCTGACAAACAGGTTTTGTTTTCATTTTAACTGTAAGGGCACGGAAGCACAATGAGGTTGAAGAATTTACCAAAGGTTATACAACTAAAAAATTCAAATTTGGCCTATATCACTCCAAATCCTTTTCAATTCACTAATCCGAAGGAAGACCTTTCAGAATTTGGCATTTTGCTAGATTTGGGGATGAACAAGGAGGGATTAAAGTTGATAAGATTTTCATCCTGGAGACCTGGGAAAGTAACACTATTAAAAAATATATTGGAAGAGGTTATTGTGTAGAAAAACATGACAAAATGTGTTTTAGATGCATACTATGTGATATCAACTAAGATTCTCAAAAAGATACCAGAAGATAGTGATAGATCTGCAGTCAAATGCTCTACCACTGAGCTATACCCCCGATAGTGATAGATCTGAAAGAGCCTCACCAGATCAGGACTGGAAATACATATCTATTCTTTACCCAGAGATCTGAAACAAGGAGCCATGTTTTGCTTGGCCTGCCTATTCTTTTTTTTTTTTTCTTAATGCATTAGTGGTCAACTTATAAAATGCCAGATTTTATCAAAAAGTCCAGATTCCTGGCTTGTCTTTAAAAAAAAAAAAAAGGAAGAAGGAAGATCTGGTAGAGTCCATATTCCTAATTGGTAACGATTAGGTAGAACTGAGGATTGTTGGGCTCTTTTGATGAAGCAGATCTAGTTTGCCACAGATTCCACCCAAGCTGCCCCCTAGCACTGAAGTTATCTACCTAGCTCCTGCAGAAAATTGGAGTTTGCAACCTATTATAGATATTTATTAATTTTTTCATGAAAAAATAATTATTTACTTTGTGCCTGATACTTCCTTAGTCCCTGGGAAAACAGCTGTTGAACAGATGTATGTACTCTGTAGCATGAAAGGCAGACATTGAACAAGTAATTGGGTCTATCTGGCAATAGCAAAATCAGAAATATAGTTTGGAAAGTTCTAGCTGCACAAAGAGTAGAAATAAAAGAATAGGCCCAGAGGCAAAGAGAGCAGTTAGGCAAAACTTATAGAAACCTGTGGGAGGTGATGATGACCTGGCCTCTGATAGTAATGCTGAGGATGGAACAAAGGACATGGGTTAGAAATGCTTTTTGGAGGCAAAACTTACTGGATTCAGTCATCTGTTTCATATTTATATTTCAAGGGAAGAGGCAAAGTGAGTCACACACAGGTGACTCTCAGGTTTCTACTAGAGAATGTGGGAATAAACCAACAGACAGAAGGTATGGAATTTGGGAAACTAGAGCCCAGTTCAGAGGACTAGCAAATGAATATCTATGGAATCCATATGCATATCACACTGAGAGAGCAATCTGTCCAGACTGGAGCCTGCTACACAGGATGCAGGAGTGAGTTCCTTCAGAATCAAAATAAGATAAAATTTATCTGATGTGCTTTAGCATTTGGAAATATAATTGCTGGACATTTGACAAAGCTGTTTGAGCGTTTGGAAAAAAATAAGGATAAATGCATAGAAAACCAAGCAAATAAAACATGAAGCAATTTCAGAAAAAAATCTTTTATGAGTAAACAACACAGTGTACAAATAAACATTATTAATATCAGCATTAACTACTGATTTAACAAGAACTTTGGATGTGACTATACTGGGAAGATGAAGAAAAAGCAAGAAAGTGATGATGGGATGGTAAGAAATGATAATAGTTTTTCAACTGCCATAATATGAGATACACTTGACCCTTGAACAACACAGAGGTTAGGGGCACCAACCCCAGCACAGTCAAAAATCCACATATAACTTTTGACTCTCCCAAAACTTATCTACTTATAGCCTGCTGTTGACCTGAAGCCTTGCCAATAATACAACGGTTGGTCAACATATGTTATGCTATATGTGTTATATACTAAATTCTTACAATAGAATAAGAGAAAATAAAATGTTACTAAGAAAATTATAAAGAGAAAATACACTTACAGTACTGAACTGTATTAACAAACACCCACAGATAAGTGGACCTTTGCAGTTTAACCATGTTGTTCAAAGTTAACTGTAAAAAGGCAATGTCTGCAATTGATAAAACAAGATATAGAAATACATGTGTATTCTCTAGAAATATAGAAGAAAATACAAGAAATAATAGCTTAAAAAGTTGAAAGCAACTACCTCTAGAAGAGGGATTGTAGGATGCAAAGGAGAGGACAAAGAACTGATGTAATGCCTTTATAAAAATAAAAATTAATTTAAAAAAAAATTAGAAGAAAGAATTGAGCTGGAAGAGGAAACCCAGGGTTAACCTTTTGCTGGATCTGACCATATCGTGGTCCTTTTGAAAATGATCTGTAAGATGCAGTGACAAAAGTAAATGTCCAATGCTCAAGTAAATTATAAAGTATCATTTGAGAAAATTGAATGACATAAAAAGTAAAAATGTAAATGTAAAAAGCAGGTCAGTATCTGCTATCTATTCTTTCCATTAGTTCTTATAATAGTTGTTAACTGATTATAACATGTTTTAATGTTATTCGTTTCCTGGCTCAGTCCTTAGTATATGAAGTGGTTCTAAATCAGAGAAGGCATTTTACTAATGCAGCAATTTGGCCTCACTTCTGGAATGGAGTCAGCCTTTAGGGAACTGATAGAGGATTTTTTCTCTAGAGTATAAAAGAAGTTGCTTCATCTCTTATTTGCTTGTTTTGTTTTTTTTTTTATACATTTATCCCCTAAATTTCTAGAGCAATTAGAGCATAAATTCTCTATAAAATGTTTTATTACACTCTAGAGAAATAATCCCCCATCAGTTCCCTAAAGGCTGATTTCATTCCAAAAGTGAGTCCAAATTGCTGCATTAGTAGAATGCCCTTTCTGATTTAGAAGCACGTCAAGATCCAATTGTTGACCAGGGAATCCTGGGAAGTCAGGCCATTCTCAGCTTGCTATGGGGACTTGGGATTCCTTCAGTGTGATTATGCGGCTGACCTTCCATAGAACTAGCCTCTAGTCATATGTAAAAAATCACCATGTGAACATTTGCTTCCAAAAATTAGTACAGATATGTGAGGCCATGAGTTAGGATCTACTATAGCATGCGTGTGCTACATTTTTCTAGAATGACAATTAATTAGAAAGATTTTTAAGACAGAAACATGAAAATGTTATGGAATCAAATGCAAAATTCATCTACATTGCAAAGATAACAAGTCATGTTCTCTGTATTCTGTTATTAGAGGTTACTGTGGCAGAAAAGTTTAAGAGACCCTCCACTAGACTTCAAAGATAATGAACTGTTTCCCAGGTGCTGAGAAATGATAGGACACAAGAGAAGCAAAGATATGAATAATGTAAACTCACACTTATTGCCTGTTAGCTGCTATTATTTAACTTTGAGGGTCAGCTCCAAAATTCCACTAAGAGCCTCTAGTTGTTGAGAGGAAGAGAAGTTAGAAGTGAAATGTCTGGTGAGGTAAAAAACACTAGGGCTTTAGAATCAGGCAGATTTGAATTTGCATCCCAGACAGGGGAAGGTTCTCCATCTCTGTTTCTCCCCTATTTAAGATAAAACATCTGCCTTGCAGGATTATTTGGCCAGCATCTTATTTTTGTCATTTATTGACCTTGTGGTAATTCTTATTTATTGTTATAGATTAAAAAATAATGTGTGTGAAGTATGGTTATGGGGCCTGGCAAAATGTCAATTGTTAGCAGCTATAGTACTGTAAAGAAGACCACAAGGCTGACATTTTTGTATAAAATGAGAAATGATAATCCACTTTATAGAAAGGAAACTATTTTCTTTTTTAAATTAACAGTGATGTAAACAGAGAAAATCTTTTGCAGATACCCATTCTTCCAAAATTTATGTGAAAATTAGTTTTTAAAAAAATCCTAGAGATATTCATCCTTTCCATACCGAGGTAATTTGCTGTTTCTGTAATGAACCCAAAATGGCAATAAATTGGTTAAATCTTGACCACAGGTTAGAGGAAATGCCAATATTCTATGTATCTCTTTAGAATCTTTTTGCTTGATTTCCTAGTAACAACTAGCCTCACTGTTGATTTTTTTCATTTTGGCATGAGTAATATGTGTGTGCGTGTGCGTGTGCATGTGGTATTTATTGCCTAGAGAGTTAACTCTGTTGTCTTTAAATTTTAAGCAAATTAATTAAACATTTGTTCTCTTTTTTTGAGGTGGCAATAAAGGTTAATTGTGTTAAATTTAACTCCCAGGGCTCTCAGTTGCCTCTTATCTATGTCAGTGGCCTTTAACAGGAATAAAGGTTCTCTTTCTTTGTTCTAAATGATTAAGAATTGACTACATAAAAGCTTGTAATATACATTCCACCACGTGAATTTACTCATTAATATCAATGATAACTCCTTCTGTCATTGCCATTGTCACCAGCCTGCCCAGGAGTTCTAGTTCTCTGGAGAAATGGAGCAGGGCAGAGGCCAACAGGGCAGGGCATGGGGGATGCTAACTGAAGTCTGAACTCTGTTTATAACAAGAGTTACAGGAACCAGGGAGCGAGAAGTTCTAAGGAGGGAGTGATGACATTGTCGAGGAATAGGGAAGCCAAGTAAGGCAAAAACTAGGTAATTCATTCATTTACTACCAGACAGTAAAGCTTTTTTTTTAACTATTGTTTTTATTAACATATACTGTATTATTAGTTTCAGAGGCAGAATTTAGTGATTCATCAGTTGCATATAACACCCAGTGCTCATTACATCAAGTGCCCTCTGCCAGCTCAGCCCTGTCTCTTAGTCTTCAGATTTATACGTGCTTTCTGGATTTACTTGAATATTCACACTCAACAACTCTAGTTTTCTTTTTTTTTAAGATTTTATTTACTTATTTGAGAGAGAGAGAGCGTGAGCCTACAAGCAAGGGGGAGGGGCAGAGGAAGAGGGAGAAGCAAACTCCCTGCTGAGCAGGGAGCAGACATAAGGCTTAATCCCAGGACCCTGGTATCATGCATGATTTGATCGGAAGGCAGACGCTTAACCAGGTGCCCCTCACCAAATCTAGTTTTCCCCCTTGAAACCCATCTTTTGTTCTATATTCTGTCTCAGTTAGTGACTGTCCATTCGGAAGCAATAGCAAGACCCTGTTATTTTCTCCCTACTTATTTACCTTCTGCATCAGATCAACAGCCAGTCCTGTCAGTTTTGCCACCTATATGTATCTAAATCTAATCTCACCTTTCCACCCTATCAACAGAGCGTTTGTCTGGCCCTCAGCATCTTTTAGCAAACTAATGGAACAGTTTCCTTATTGATAGGTCTTAAGGCTGCTTTTTTTTTTTTTTTTTGCCCCAATTTATTCTTCATACAGTCAACAGTAATATACCCAAGTGTAACTATGACCAGGCCACAACATAGGCTAAGACTATTCCCTGTCTTCCCTTTAACTTATAGAATAAAACCACACAGCTGAGCATATCATGCTAATGTGAGGCATTATTTCCCTACAGCCTCCCTCTCCTGTCTCTTACTTTTGCTGTCTTGTGAAGTGTCCCTCAAACACAAAGCTCTTTCTTGCCTCTAAGCTCGTGCTGTTTCTTCTGCCTCATATGCTCCCTTCAGAGTCTTCCGGGTTGTCACATCCTCCCACCACCCTCATCCTTCCCTCACGGGCAGTTATTTCACTCTCCGCTTTGCCTCCATGTTACCACATGTACAGTTCTAAGTGGCACTTACCAAACCTAAGATCATTATTCATTCGATACATATTTATGGAATACCTACTGGATTCTAATGAAATACAGTTGAAGAAGAAAGACATGAGGATATGGGACAGCGTCTATTTAATCTTTTTGTTTCAACAGGAAACACATTGTTTGGTTCAAAGTTAAGGTCTCACTAAATATTTGTTGCATAAGTAATTATAATATGATTCTGTAAAAGTGGATTGTAGAACTATTACACAGATTATATGAAACCACAGTAGAGAGACAACTAATCATGCTTTGCTGTGGGACTGGGGTCAGGGAATTCTGCTTGGCAGAAGTGCATTGTTAAAGGTTAAGACTAGAACACAATCCAACTGGGCTTTTTAAATGCTAAATTGAGCCTAGAGAAAATGTATGGAACTTGCTCAACAGTATGTGGTCAGTTAGGGTGGAGTCAGAATTCAAATCTAGGTTTGTTTGATTCCAAAGTTTATAATCATTCCACTATCAGTATAAGTGGAAAAGAGACTCCAACTCTATCATCTTTTATCTGGTTAACTGACCTGGGCAGGGTTAGCCAGCAGAGGTTGGATTTTCAGTTACTTACAACTGCTCAAAGCATAGGTAGACAAGAACCTTGTGTGTGTATACGAAAGTCTAAATGAATGCCATTCAACCCAATTGCTCACACACCATATTGATTATTCTCTCTATAGACAAAACCAATATTTTTATAAAGTTCAATTAGCCAGATTTTTTACCAACTAGTAGTTACTAAAAAGGCAACTAAAGAAAACCCCCAAGGTACATGGACACACATACACACACAAACACACACATGCACATGTACACACAGATATCACTTGTCTTTTTTTTTTTTTTTTTAAGATTTTATCTATCTACTTGGGAGAGAGAGAATGTGAGAGAGAGAGAGAGAGCACATGAGAAGGGGGAGGGTCAGAGGGTCCCGATGCGGGACTCAATCCCAGGACTCCAGGATCATCACCTGAGCCAAAAGCAGTCGCCCAACCAACTGAGCCACACAAGCACCCCATCAATTGTCTTAAGTATTATAAAGATATAAGGAATTTGGCCCAAATGCCTAGCAGCAATTAAGATGGGTCCAAATTAAAAACATTTAAAGTGCTACTTTTATATTCAGCTTTCACTTTTTTCCTGTTTCTGCTTTGGTGTTATTAGCTTGCTACCAAGTGAGGTAATTAGGGGCTTATAATTTAGAAACCATTTTCATTTAAAAACTTTTAAATGCATATTTTTCTCAAGTAGAATGGGTCTGGCAAGGTTGCTATGCCTTGTATATTCAAACTGACAGCTGTTATTCCAATAAAACAGATATATATTTCCTTCCTTCTAAGGCAATGACAAATGCTAAAATAAACTTGCTGTTTAAAGGGAGTAATGATTCAACAACACCCTGTGCAAATTGTTGCTGAAAAGATCTGTATTTCAAAAACAACAGCAGTGATATTTACTGTTTTCTGGGATAAAATGTTTAGGTATTTATTGTAGTTGCCATCTTTGTGGGAGGAAGAAAAGAGCTCTTCTCTGATGCACATTTAATACTGCTAAAATGCCCTAAAAGGGATTTGAAGTGTTCCCTTTAGCTACAGCTGCAGTCTTACCTGATGCTCTCAGCACTGCCCAGCCCCACACCTTCCACATCAACCTAGGGCTCCACTACTGCACAAAACCCTCCCTTTTCTTTTTTTTTCCTTTTTTTTTATTATTATGTTATGTTAATCACCATACATCATTAGTTTTTGATGTAGTGTTCCATGATTCATTGTTTGCACATAACACCCAGTGCTCCATGCAGAATGTGCCCTCCTTAATACCCATCACCAGGCCAACCCATCGCCCCACCCCCATCCCCTCTAGAACCCTCCCTTTTCTGACTGCTTGTGTACTACTGGTGTCAAATCTGAAAGATTTCTCCTTCCGACACGTCTCTCTCCTCACCCCTCCTAACAGTGCCTTAACGAAGACTCTTATTATTTTTCACCTGTTTTCTGATCACCCACCTGTCTGCTTCTGGTTACAGGTGCCAGTTGTTTCTCAAAAATAACAATCTGAGTCACTCACTTCCCCCACCTATGAACATTTAAGGAGCGGATGTTAATTGTGAGGGAACAGTGTAGACTAGTTTGAAAGGCATGCAAATCCACACATCCAAATTCTCTAGGTTAAAGGCAAGGTCTAGAAATGTTTCTTTTGGAGTAAAATGCACTTTGCAAAGCCCCTCTCTTCATTTTAGTATTTATTAGATTGCATTATATTTTTTTCTGTATTTATAACCACTAGCTGTCTGTATCCTTGAGGAAGCGGGTACTTTCTTCTTTATCTTTGGGTCCTGGCACTGTGCCTGTCTACTGAGTAGATGTTCAGGAGGTGCTCAATGAATGCCAGCACTCAGGAAGGAGGAAGGGAAATGAGGAGGGAAGGGAAGAAGTAGGGAAGAAAGGGAAGGAGGAAGGGAAAAGAGGAGAGAAGGGAGAGAGGAGGGAAAAAAAGGAAGCAAATGACTGTCATAATTAGAAGCTTACCATTTCACCAAGTACCTATATAAACCATTTTTTACTCTATTATTCTTGAGTTGGTTCTTTTCTAACTAAAGATAATTAACATTTGTATTGAACTGAAGAATTTTAAAACATTTTATTTTAATGTGCATAAAACAATTTTTTTTTGAAACAGCTTTCAAAAGAACTTGGAAACACTACATAGCCTGAACACTTTTAAAGGGATTCAAATGAAGAACTTCTAAGAAATCAGCCATTCAGCAATGCCAACTCATTAGACAGTCCTTTGCCCTGTTGGAATCCACTTGTGCCGGCATATGGCGTCAATAACCCTCTCATTGAATATTTATGATCTTATATGAGACTTTTCAGGAAAAGTGTCTATTTTTTTTTAACTCACACACGACTAATATTTTTTTTGTTTGTGGTGGAAAAATAAACATCTTATATCTTATTTTTTCTAAGGAACCATGTTCGCAGATATAGTCATTCACATTCATGACATTTTTATTATGTCCTTAATTTTCCAAGCCTGAGTACAAAGGTGGTAATAAAATGCTAATCCAAATTATAATAGTTTGCTTTTATATAGCATTTCAGGGATAGTAAAGTGCTATAACATATACTCACATTTACTCTAATTTAGGTCCTTGCTGTCAAAGATAGTCATTGAATCTGAGTTTTCTTCCGTAAATCCTCCTAGGACCATTATGATGGGCTCAAGGTTCCCACTGTCTCATTCACTCTCCCCTCCTAGGCAGCTGCCAACCACATTGTCAGTTGTCACTTATCTTTCCAAAACACAGATCTGCTGGTGCAGAGGGAGCAGGGCGCTGCAGTAGAAATGGTTTTATACCAGACAGAACTGAATTTGACTGCTGGCTCCTGACACTTCCTAGGTTTATGATATTGTAAAAGTTAGCCTCCTGAATTTTCCCATCTGCAAAGTAGGGATAATAATACTTTGCTTGCAACATTGTTGTAAGAAGTAGAGATGATAGATTTTAAAATCTAGTTTAGTGGCTTGCACCTATATAATAGGTGCTCAGGAAATGGTCCCGACCTATCTTGTTATTTGCAACTCCCCTGCATTAGAATATTCATGAAAGAACAAGGGATTTATGGAGGGAGAGAGTACAATGTGTCAGGTATTGCATGATACCCTGTAGATGCTGCTGGAACTAGAGAACCTTACAGTCTAACAATCCTGAAACACTGACATCCAGGCTTCAATATGGATAAATAACAGAATGTTATGAAAGTACACAAGGGGAGCAAGTCAACTGGTCTTAAGCTGTGACCTGAAAGATGGGAGGGCCTCATCTTGGAGATGGGGTGGAGAGGAGGGGGGGGATGGCATGGGATGGAGAAAAGCTTCAGCTGAAGACCTGGCTTTGCAAAGGCAAGGCAGAGTATGGTGGGTACAGAAACCGGAGTTGCTGAGTGTGGCAGGAGATGTAATGCAGGCTAGCAGAGGGGAAGGTGTGAGGAAGAGACGGGGAACTGGAGAATGACCAGAGGAGAAACTGGAGAGGTAAAGGGCATTGAAAGCCACATTAGGGATTTCGGGCTTTGTCCTGAAGAGAGCAGAATGACAATGAAAATGTCTAAGCAGGAGATGGACCCGATTACCTCTGCTTTTTTAGAAATGGCATGTTATGACCTATTACAAGGTCCTTAACCTGCTCCACATATCCAAGCATGGGCTTCTGGTGATTTGCAAGTTCTTGAAATTGGATGCAGAAGAGTGAGTGTGTGTGTGTGTGTGTGTGTGTGTGTGTGTGTGTTTCTGGAGATAGCACCTGTAAAGTTGACTCAAATGATTAAAGATTACCACCAGAGCACTTCCTGTAGGATAAAGCCTTGACTCTTAGACCCTTTCATATTCTGTCTAAAACCTTTTGTTTTCTGTTCCCTTCCAAAAAGTTTAGAATGCAGCTGCTTTTAATTTTTTGCCATTCCTAATATGTCTCTGGGCCTTTCCTTCTAGTACAACTTCCTGAACTGCTCTACTCCTCCCAGTCTGTCCCTACCTCCCCGGCCGACCTTCCTCTCACAGAACTATCCCTTTCTCAAAGCC
This sequence comes from Phoca vitulina, assembly GCF_004348235.1. Lineage (NCBI taxonomy): Eukaryota > Metazoa > Chordata > Mammalia > Carnivora > Phocidae > Phoca > Phoca vitulina. Next base: position 44,808,348 of record NW_022589705.1, on the reverse strand, counting down.
TGGATGAACTGTTTCTTCCTTCTTAAGGCATTATCTCATATTTTTCCCATGTTATTGTCTAGCACAAACTCAAATCACAGTCATAGAATTCGGAGGAGCCAATTAGAATGACAGATAGACAAATAGACCAGTATACTAGAAATAGAAAGTCCAGGGACTAACACATACTTATGTGGAAATCAGATATACAACATACTTTGTCTTGTAAATCAGTGGAGAAATAATGGACTATTTTTAAAATGGTGCTAGAATAACTGGTCAGCTATAAAGGGAAAAGAATGGATCCTTACTTCAAACATCATTCTCAAAAATAAACTCCAAATGAGTCAAGTCAAAGCATTAAAACTTTTAGGAGAAAAAAAATAGGAGGCCATCTGTACATATTAAAACTGAGAGATAAATTTGACTACTGTAAATGCCTTTTTATCAAAAGATACCATAAAAAGAATGGAAAGATAAGCCATATATTGAGAGAACTGGCAAAGAATCAGTATCCAGAATATGTGATGAACTCTTTCAAATGAATAAAACAAGAAAATATGTTTAGTTTTATTAATTATTAGGTAAAATGTGTTACCATGGTTCACACCACAGATCGGGAAAAAATTAAATAGTCTTACAATACCAAATTTTGGAAATAGTATGAAGAAATAAGAATTCTTATCTTTGTTAGTGGGAATTTAAATTCTTACAGCTACACTGGAAAAAAAATTCTATTACTTAAGAAATTTGAGCATATGCCTACCTCCTTAGAGAAACTTCTGTACATGTGCATTAGCAGACATATATAAGAATATTCTTAGCAGCATTGCTTATATTAGAAAAAAATGGAAAAAAACCAAAAGTCTGTCAACAGTAGATTATATAAGACAATTGTGTTCTGTGAAGCACAAAGTGGTAAAAGTGAATAAGGAGATTATATACATCAACATGGAATAATGTTGATAACATAATATTGAATGAGAAGGCAAGTTGTAGAAGAAAGCATACAGTATTATTCCATTCATATAAACAGACAAATCTTAACAATATATATTTTAGGATTAGTAGACCTGTGGTAAAAGTATAAATAAAAGTGACGGAATGAGTAAAATAAATTTTGAGAAATTGGTTGCCTCAAGATGGGTCAGGTAGGAACCAAAAGACATGACTGGGAGGGCATAAAGTAGCTTTGTTAAACTAGATTGAGGAATATGGGTCTTTTGTTTTATCATAATAATTTTAAAAGAACATATGTATTATATATACTCTTGTGTATTCACATTTCACAATAAAAAATTTAAAAAGACAAAACAATCATAAGATGCATATAATGACCCACAAAAGACATGGTTCCTTAGCTTAAAGTGTTCCCAGTCTGGTTGTTTCAGAATATCTGTCCTTCTTCCTTCATAGACTAATGAGTTGTGAAGAACTCTTTATCTTCGTTTACTTTCTTCATTGTTACCATTTTTCTCTCTTCTTAAACTGCATGCTTAACTCGTTCATTTCAGCCTCCTATTTTTTTTTTTTTTTTTTTAAAGATTTTATTTATTTATTTGACAGAGAGAGACACAGTGAGAGAGGGAACACAAGCAGGGGGAGTGGGAGAGGGAGAAGCAGGCTTCCTGCTGAGCCGGGAGCCCGATGTGGGGCTCGAACCCAGGACCCTGGGATCATGACCTGAGCCGAAGGCAGACGCTTAACGACTGAGCCACCCAGGCGCCCCATCAGCCTCCTATTTTTTTCTAATGTAAGCCTTTAAGGCGACAAATCACTCCCAATTACTCGAGCTATCTCCTGCCATTTTTAACACCCAATATTTTATTATCACTTACTTGTATTTTATAATTTCCAATATGATTTCTCCTCTGACCCTTGAGTTATTAAATTTAAATTTCTACCAAGCTTTTAAAGTTCTTTTGGTGAGTAATTTATAACTTGCATTATGGTCCAAGAATTTGGTCTTTTTGTTACAAGGTCTTTGAAGTTTGTTGAGACTTTCTTTATGTCTAGTGTATGGTTAATTGCAAGTTTTTCATAAGCACTTTTTAAGAAAATACTATGTATGGTTGAGTTCAGTATTCTCTATGTGTCCAGCAGGACAATCTAGTGGCCATCGATTCTTCTACAGCTTTTCTTTTTGTCTATTTTTGATCAATTTTTGAGAGATATTTGTCAAAATACTCTGTTATGATGTTACCTCCTTGTAGATAAGTCAAATTTTTCTTTAAATGTTTTAAAGATAATGATAGTAAGTGCATACAACTTTAGATTTATATATTCCTGGTGAACTAGTGTTTTTTAACATATGGCCACTCTCTTGGGGCACCTGGGTGGCTCAGATGGTTACGCGTCTGCCTTCGGCTCAGGTCATGATCCCAGGGTCCTGGGATCGAGCCCCATGTCAGGCTCCCTGCTCTGTGGGGAGCTTGCTTCTCCCTCTCACTCTACTGTTCCCCCTGTTTGTGCTCTCTTGCTCTGTCAAATAAATAAATAAAATCTTAAAAAAAACACAACATATGGCCACTCTATACTAACACATTTTGCTTTAAATCAGTAGTGTTGCATAAACTTTATTTTGGCTAATTTTGCCAATTATCATTTTTCCATCAAGTTTTCAGTGGATCACTAGTAATAAGAAATAGCTTGATTATCTTTTATTTTAATCTGCCCTGATAGTTTTTGTTTTGTAATTGGAGAAATTAATCCATATTTATTGATGGCAACTCTTGATATATTTGCATTAATTTATTCCATGCTAGTCTTCATTTTTATCTGTATTGCTTCTTTTAAGTATTTACTCGTTTTCCATTATATTTATTAAAGATATATTTTTCTTTTTGTTTTATTCCATTTATTCTGCTTCTACCCTGTAGGAAATTTTATAGCTTATTGCTATTTCTTTAGCTGTTATCCTAGAAGTTAATCTAAAGTTAATCAGTATCTTTATCCTTCTCACAAAGCAAATATCTGAGACTGTTTTATTTTATTTATTTTTAAGATTTGTTTATTTATTTAAGAGGGGGAGCAGGGAAGGGACATTGGGAGAGGGAGAGAGAAACCCAAGAAGACTCCTTGCTGAATGCAGAGCCACACAAGGCACTGGATCTCATGACTCTGAGATCATGACCCTGAGATCACAACTTGAGCTGAAACCAAGAGTTGGAGGCTTAACTGACTGCGCCACCCAGGTGTCCCATCTAAGACTGTTTTAATCTAATTATCTTTTCCCTGATACGTATGTCTCTGTTGTTCAGATTTTTAGTTCTACCCAGCTTTATTGAGCTATTACTGACGTATAACATATGCAAATTTAAAGTATACAGTGTGATGATTAAATACATGTATATATTGCAAAATAGCTACCACAATAAGGTAATAAGGTATCAGTAAGGTACCACATCTCCATCCCTTCACATAATTAGGATTTGTGTGTATGTATGGTAATAACATTTAAGATCTACCTTCTTTAAAACTTCGAAGTATATAATACAGTATTTAAAATAATAGTCACCATGCTGTGCATTAGATCTTCAGATCTTATTTATCTTATAGCTGGGAATTTGTACCCTTTAACCAACATCTTCCCATTTCTCCCATCCCATAGTCCCTGACAGCCACCATTCTACTCTCTATTTCTCTGAGTTCAACTTCTTTAGATTTCACATATAATTGAGATCATACAATATTTGTCTTTCTCTCTTTGACTTATTTCACCTAGCGTAATGCCCTCGAGGTCCATCCATATTCTCACAAAAGGCAGGATTTCCTTCTTTTTATGACTGAATAACGTTCCATTGTATATAAATTTATATACACCCTACCTTTATTCACTCATCTGTTGATGGACACTTAGGTTGTTTCTTATGTCTTGGCTATTGCAAATAATGCTACAGTGAACATGCAGGTGGAGATATCTCTTTGAAATAAGTGTTTTCATTTACTTTGTGTATATATCCAGAAGTGGGATTGCTGAATCATATGGTAGTTCTATTTTTAATTTCCCGAGGAACCTCCATACTGTTTTTCATAGTGATTGCACCAGTTTACATTTCCACCAACAGTGCATAGGGTTCCCTTTTCTCCACATCCTCGCCAACACTTGTTTCTTGTCTTTTTGGTAATAGCCATTCTAACAGGTGTGAGGTGATGTGTCATTGTGGTTTTAATTTGCATTTCCTGATGATTAGTGATATCGAGCATATTTTCATGTACCTGTTGACCATTTATATGTCTTCTTTGGAAGTGTCTATTCAAGTCTTTTGCCCGTTTTTTAATCAGGTCGTTTTTTGTTCTGTATTGTTTTGCTTACTATTGAGTTGTATGAGTTCCTTATACATTTTGGGTATTAACCCCTTATTAGATAAATGGTTTGCAAATATTTTCTCATTCCACAGGTTACCTTTGTATTTTGCAGATCATTTCTTTTTCTGTGCACAAACTTTTTAGTGTGATGTAGTCTCACTTGTTTATTTTTGCTTTTGTTGTTTGTGCTTTTGATATCATGTCCCAAAAATCTTTGCCAAACAAATGTCAAAGAGCTTTTTACCTATGTTTTCTCTTAGTAGTCCTACAGTTTCATATCTTACATTTAAGTATTTAATCCACTTTGAATTAAGTTTTGTAAGTGGTATAAGATAGGGGTCCAATTTCATTCTTCTGCATGTGATTATCCAGTTTTCCCATCACTATTTATTAATGAGACTATCCTTTCATTTTTTTTTGCTCCCTTGTCAAATATTCATTATATGTATATGAGTGGATTTATTTCTAGGCTCTCAATTCTGTTCTATTGATCTATACGTCTATTTTTATGCCACTACCAAATTGTTTTGACCTACATTGATTTTTTAATCTTATAATTAGAAATTTTGTCATTATTTTATATAGCTAATGGTTGTCTAGATTTAATCACATGTGCTGTTTAATTTAAAAAATTTTAATGCTGGGCGCCTGGGTGGCTCAGTTGGTTAAGCGACTGCCTTCGGCTCAGGTCATGACCCTGGAGTCCCTGGATCGAGTCCCACATCGGGCTCCCTGCTCGGCAGGGAGTCTGCTTCTCCCTCTGACCCTCCCCCCTCTCATGTACTCGCTCTCTCTCATTCTCTCTCTCTCAAATAAATAAATAAAATCTTTAAAAAAAATAAAATAAAATAAAAAATTTTAATGCTATTACTTCTTGCAGCTCAGACCTGTCTGCTAGAGTTCTTTGTCTTCTTCCTAAAAGGTATCTTTTGAGGGGTGCCTGGGTGGCTCAGTCAGCTGAACATCCTATTCCTGATTTTGGCTCAGGCAAGCCCTGCATTCAGGCTCTGCACTCAGCAGGGAGTCTGCTTGAGATTCTCTCCCTTTCCCTCTCTCTGCCCTTCCCCCACTGCTTGTACACTCTTACCCTCTCTCTCTAGTAAATAAATAAATCTTAAAAAAGAAAAGATATCTTTTGACAATTGTTTTAGTGAAAGTGTCTTGGTAGTAAACTCAGTTTGTCTTTATCTAAAAATGCTGTTATTTTGCCCTTTTTCTAAAAAATGGCTGTAAATATTATATTATTTACTCTTAGTATTTTAGTAATAACATCTAATGAGTCATTGCTTTAATTGTTTCTCACTCTCGATCTTTAGAAGGTAATCTCTCTTTGATAATTTTAAGATCTACTGCCTTTGATACTCTACAAATTCATGTAAGTCTAGATGTAGGTTATTTTTCATTTAACTTATTTAGAATTTTTTGAGATTCCTCAATCTGAAGATGAGCTTCTCTCAACAATTTTGGAATTCCTCAGGCACCTCATCTTTTTCTCTAATAAATTTTACTTAAATTTTAAAAGCTGTCTTACTCTGTTCTTCATGTCATTTAACCAGTCTTTTCTACTTTCCATCCCCCTTGTTTTTCATTCAGTTAATTTCTTCTTAACATCTATTCACTATTACTTTCTCCAGCAATGTTTATTCTTCTGATCTGTGAGCTCTCTGTGATAATCTCCTCTTCTATCATCATGCTTTCAAATCATGCTTTTATTTCTTTAAACCTATTAAATGCATATAAATTGCATTTTGTGTTTTATAATTCTAATATCTGCATTATTTAGAAGCAAGATTATTTGTTTTTCTGCATCATCTCATTCAGTTGATTATTTAATTTTATATTCAGTGATTTTTTTAAAAAGTGATCCCATATTTCTTAGAACTTTAACTTTGGGAATTCATTGAGGTCTGAATTTAAAGTGTATTCCTTCAGAGGAGATTTGTATTTACTTTTACCAGGCATTTGGGAGCAATAGTAATCTAAGACCACCTGTAACTCTGGATTGGGTTTTAGGGAGCCTTATAGATACTGTGAATTCCAGACCCTAATTCAGGGGAAGATAGGCTGTGGTTGGTAAGCCCTAGAAGGCTAATTTTCATTTTTCTTTCTGTTTTTATTTCTTCCTTTCCTTTTTTTGTACCATTTTCCTTTCCTTTCCTCCCTCCCTTCATTCTTTTCTTCCTGCTGGCCTTCCTTCTTTCCTTTCCTTTCCTTATTTGTTTCTTCTTTATCTTTCTTGGTTTTTTTTCTTTCCCTCCTCTTTCTCCCTGTTTTTCCTTCCTTCCTTCCTTTCTTCCTTCCTTCTTTCCTTCCTTCCTTCTTTCCTTCCTTCCTTTCTTCCTTCCTTCTTTCCTTCCTTCTTTCCTTCCTTTCTTCTTTCTTTCTCTTTCTTTATTTCTCTCCCCTTCCCTCTTTCTTTCTTTTTCTTTTCTTTCTTCTCACTTAACTCAGAGTCAAAACTGAAAAAGGCATGCCTTCCCCACTGACCCTCTTTGAAGAACTCAGTTTTTTCTAGTTCATGCACAGAGGATATCACCCTTAGGAAACCCCAACTCTAACTGGAGTCGTCTATAAGCCAATCTCCCACTCTGTTCAGACCCCAAGCAGTTTTCCTTCCCTCTGTTTGCAAAAATATCTAAGCCTTCAGGCATCGTAGACCAACATATATCACCAGAGCAAAAGTTAAATGTAGACCTACTTAACCCAATGTATTATTATTTTCTTGTTATTCTGGAATTTGAGGGATTTTGTACTTTACAGCCAGAGCTTAGTTATGCGTTAAAAGTGTGTGTGTGTGTGTGTGTGTGTGTGTGTGTGTAGCTTTGCTGAACTAAAATGTTCTTTGAATATTTAGTCCACCATACTGCTAAAAACAGAAATTGACAGTATCATTTCATGCCTTTTTAAAAAATATGTATTTATTTATTTTAAAGAGAGAGAGAGAGCACACATGGGTGGGGGGTGCAGAGGGAGAGGGAGAGAGAGAGAATCTCAAGTAGACTTCTTGCTGAGAGCAGAGCTCCACACAGGCGCTCGATCCCACGACCCTGAGATCATGACAGGAGCCCAAATCAAGAGTCAGATTCTGGGGCTACCCAGGTGCCCCTCATTTCATGCCTTTAGTTTCAATGATGAACATGGACCATAGCATATAATAGGTATTCACTAAATATATTTTAAATGCATGTAAATGTAGACTCAGAGCATTCACTCCAAGCTCCAAGTCTCCTCATGCTTTAAAACAAATCATCTGAAACTAGATTAGGTTACACATTCTTTGAGTTGGGAGTATCTTTAGATGCTACAGAAAGTTATAATGTTATCCCTCTTTAGCCTTCATCTGCCTAACTTGTGCCAGGTCTTGGATGATCCATTTTTTCATCACCCTTTCCAGGTATACTTTCATGAATCCACCCCACCACTATCATCAACATAATTTGGTGCAGATATCCTACTTCTGTGTTTACATAACACCTGATATTTATCTTCACACAGTTTTTTTTTTTCACATTTAATTAATTTATTGTGCAAATATTAAATTGTAAGCAATCTGAGCTCAGTTGCTGTGTCTTATTCACTTTGTGTCCCTTGCACTTAGCATAGTATCTCATTTGTAGCAAATATCAATTCATGGTTTTCCATGAATAAATGAATAATATACCTCTTAGAATATACATTTTTGGGTCTAAATGTGTTTTATTTTCCACACTCAGGCCTTTATCTTTTCTGTCAGCTCCGTAGAAAATATCTAACCATTGCTTTCTGGAGTCAGTAATTTAAATTGCATACTCTTCTCAAACCAATTTCTGTCAGAGTTAAATTCTTTCCTTTCACCCAAGAAAGAGAACACTTCAGTGCAAAAATATTTTAAGACTCAAAACAGTTTTAATATTTTTGAAATGTGAAATATCATTAGCAAATGAAAGACAGGATAACCATTACCATTAACAGTCTTACTCTAATTAGCTATTAATTATATTTGCTGTTTTATACTATATGAAAGAATCACAGCTAGTTCATAATCATTCTATTTCATTTTCATTCAAAGCTTGAATCTTGAAAGAATCATTAAAATGCCTTCTTAATTTCTTTGCCAATTTGTAGACATCATGACTCATATTCAAAATTCACTGCTTTGTTTATGAAATTTAGATTCCACTGAGATTGTTTACCTATCTGAAACTTCCAGTTCAGTGAAGTACCACTCTCAGCTGGAATTTATCTTTGTCCTCATTTTCCCTTGACTTATCTAAGTATACTTTCAAAGATATTTATGCAGCATACACTATGTACAAGACATGGTGCTAGCCACTTTGGCATGTACAAAGGTGAAACAAGTTGATACCAAGATGAATTAGACATGACTCCTGGCTTCAAAGACCTCATGATCTAGAAAAATAAGATACAGGGGCGCTTGGGTGGCTCAGTTGGTTAAGTGTCTGCCTTCAGCTCAGGTCATGATCCCAGGGTCCTGGAATCAAGACCTGTATCAGGCTCTCTGCTCAGAGAGAAGCCTGCTTCTCCCTCTCCCTCTGCTGCTCCCCCTGCTTGTGCTTTCTCTCTCTGTCAAAAAAATAAATGAAATATTTTTTAAAAAAAAGAAAAATAAGAAATAGATTACTATATAAGTGTGCCTCTGTATCTGTGTATACAAATATTCAGAATGGCCAGCAGTTATTAGCTCTTACGATGTGCCAAACACAGTTTTACACTTTTACAAGTGATTCGTTTCATTAATTCCAAGGCTACTGATCATAAGACATGTCATTATTGTACCACAAAGGAAGATACATTCCTTAAAAATTACAGCTTGCTTTTTTTTTTTTTTTTTGAAGATTTTATTTGCTTATTTAGAGAGAGAGAGAGAAAGTGAGTGAGCAGGGACAGGGGCAGAAGAGAGAGAGAATCTCAAGCAGACTCTGTGCTGAGCACAGAACCTGACTTTGGGCTTGATCTCACAACCCTGAGACCATGACCTGAGCCAAAACCAAAAGTTGGACACTTAACCGCCTGAGCCACCCAGGAACTCCCAAAATTATAACTTGCTCTTGACTATAAGATTCATTACAAATATCAAAGATGTTAATATGTGAAAAAATGCAGTACTTAAAACTAATGAAATATAGTAACTCATTTAATCATCTCAACAACCCTTGAGTTAGGCAATGTTATTTTTCCCATTTTTACAAATGAGGAAATTCATAGAGTTCAGAGACGTTAGGTAACTTGCCCAAGATCACACAGCTAGTAACTAGATGCATGGGAATTGAACCCACATCAAGCTGATTCCAAACACCATGCTCTTAGCCTCTATACCACAGGAGTCTTAGATTCTCCATGTAATAGGGTGTTCAGGAGTTTCCAAAGCTTTTGTTCCTGGTATAGCTTCATTTAAAATTGGAGAAGAATTGGGGCACCTGGGTGGCTCAGTCAGCTAAGTGTCTGCCTTGGGCTCAGGTCATGATCTCAGGGTCTTGGGATCAAGTCCCGTGTCAGGGGGAGTCTATTTGTCCCTCTCCCTATGCCCTCCCCCCAACTCATGCTTGCACTCTCTCTCTCTCAAATAAGTAAAGTCTTTAAAAAAAGAAAATAAAATAAAATTGGAGAAGAATATAGGGATCTCTATCAATTCTTTTTCTTTAATTTCATTTTTTACGTTTGTATTTAAATTCCAGTTAGTTAACATACAATGTAAATTAGTTTCAGGTATAGAATTTAGTGATTTATCACTTACATACAATACGTAGTGCTCATCACAATAAGTGCCTTCCTTAATACCCATCACCCATTTAACCCATCCTTCCACCCACCTCCTTTCCAGTAACCATCAGTTTGTTCTCTATAGTTAAGAGTCTATTTCTTGGTTTTTCTCTCTCTTTTTTTTCCCCCTGCTATGTCCATTTGTTTTGTTTCTTAAGTTCCACATATGAGTGAAATCATATGGTATTTGTCTCTCTCTGACTGACTTATTTAACTTAACACAATAGTCTCTAGCTCCATCCATGTCATTTATAAATGGCAGGATTTCATTCTTTTTGATGGCTGAGTAATATTCCATTGTGTATATATACTACATCTTCTTTATCCATTCTTCAGTCAAAGGACATTTGGGTTCTTTTCATAATTTGGCTACTGTTAATAATGCTGCTACAAACATCAGGTTGCATATATCCCTTCAAATTAGTATTTTTATATCTTTTGGGTAAATACTTAGTAGTGGAATTGCTGGATCCTAGGGTAGTTCTATTTTTAACTTCTTGAGGAACCTCCATACTGTTTTCCAGAGTGGTTACACAGTTTGCATTCCCAGCAATAGTGCAAAAGGGTTCTCCTTTCTCCACATCCTTGCCAACACCTGTTGTTTCCTGTGTTGTTAGCCGTTCTGACTGGTATGAGGTGATACCTCATTGTAGTTTTGATTTATATTTCCCTGATGATGAGTGATGTTGGTCATCTTTTCATGTATCTGTTAGCTATCTGTATGTCTTCTTTGGAAAAATGTCTATCCATGTCTTCTGCCCATTTTTTAACTAGATCATTTAGTTTTTGGGTGTTGAGTTTTATAAGTTCTTTATAGATTTTGGATACTAACCCTTTATCAAACAATGTAATTTGCAAATATCTTCTCCCATTCTGAAAGTTGCCTTTAGTTTTGTTAATAGTTTTGTGCAAAAAGCTTTTTATTTTGATAAAGTCTCAATAGTTTATTTTTGCTTTTGTTTCCCTTGCCTCAGGAGACTTATCTAATAAGAAGTTGCTATGGCCGATGTCAAAGAGGTTATTGCCTGTGTTCTCCTCTGGGTTTTAATGGTTTCCTGTCTCACATTTAGATCTTTCAACCATTTTGAATTTACTTTTGTGTATGATGTAAAAAAGTTGTCCAGTTTCATTTTTTTGCATGTTGCTGTCCAGTTTTCCCAACACCATTTTGTTGAAGAGACTTTTTCCATTATAGAAAACCCAAAAGACACCACCAAAAAATTTGTAGAACTGATACACAAATTCAGAAAAGTCGCAAGATTCAAAATCAATGTACAGAAATCTGTTGCATTTCTATGCACCAATCATGAAGCAGTAGAAAGAGAAATCAAGGAATTAATCCCATTTACAATTGCACCAAAAACCGTAAGAAACCTAGGAATAAACCTAACCAAAGAAGTAAAGGATTTCTACTCTGAAGACGTAAAACACTGATAAAAGAAATTGAAGATGACACAAAGAAATGGAAAAACATTCTATGTTCATGGATTGGAAAAACAAATATTGTTAAAATATCTATACTACCCAGAGCAATCTACACATTTCATGCAATCCCTATCAAAATACCAAGAGCATTTTTCACAGAGCTAGAACAAACAATCCTAAAATTTGTATGGAAGCACAAAAGACTCTGAGTAGCCAAAGCAATCTTGAAAAAGAAAAGCAAAGGTGGAGGCATCACAATCTGGACTTCAAGCTCTATTACAAAGCTGTAATCATCAAGACAGTATGGTACTGGCACAAAAGCAGACATAAATCAATGGAACAGAATAAAAAACCCAGAAATGAACCCACAACTAATGGTCAATTAATCTTCGACAAAGCCAAGACCTATATTTAATTCTTGAGAAAAATTGAGAATTTAGTTGAGATGATTAAACTTGAATTAAAAAAAAAATTTTGAAAATCATTTGTCTGAATTTTATATAAAATTGTTATAGTAATCAGATTAAAGAGTTGTTGGTACATCTTTTACCAAGATCAGTCATGAGTCACTGAAATTTTAAAATCTATAAATCTATAATTAACCACATTGCATGTGGATCTAATGGTCCTCAGAATGATAGAGACTGAGCAAATGTTTAAATTAATGCCTACCATGAGTATAGACATCTATTTTTCTATTTTTTAAAATGAAAGTTAGTAGTTAATGAAAAATCCATCAAAGTTCTCTTTTCTAGGTTTTATAAAAAGAGGTAGCAACACTTCTGTGTAGCATGTCAAAATTCTAGCATTACATGAAGTATTGGAAATAATCCTTGTAAGGAGCCAAAAATGGCTAACCAAAAGAAGAAACTGTATATTTTATCTAAGTAACAACCAGCACAATTTACTTTTTAGAAAGCTAATGAGTTAAGAAATAACAACTATGTACTACATTGTTTTTGCCTATAAGTAATGAAGTACATGAAAGAACAAACGGTAGTTAAATGTACTGTGGGCCAATTGCATAGTCATGGATACCAGATGCTTTATCTGTGGTAATTCAGCAAAATAGAATTAGAAATGTCAAATAGAAAAGATCTCATTAAGATAATTCTTCCAGAAATGAATAAGAAATTCTGTCCCAACTGTTCATATCTTGAGCAGTCAAAATAAGATTGACATGGCTAAAAAAAAAATCTAACATTTTTTCCCAAAATGTGGTACTGGAAACATGTACATCAAAATAATTAGATCACTAGACTGCTTGATTAAAAATGCAGATTTTGACCCCCATCCCAGACCTAAGTCATTAGTACTTCTTTGGGTAAAGTCCAAGAATCCATATTTTAAATAAGCACCTCCACTTAACAATGTTTAAAACCATGCTGGACCTGTAAAAAAAAAAAAGAAGAAGAAGAAGATAGCAGGAAGGGAAGAATGAAGGGGGGAATTCAGAGGGGGAGACGAACCATGAGAGACTATGGACTCTGAGAAACAAACTGAGGGTTCTAGAGGGGAGGAGGGAGGGGGGATGGGTTAGCCTGGCGATGGGTATTAAAGAGGACATGTACTGCTTGGAGCACTGGGTGTTATCCGCAAACAATGAATCATGGAACACTACATCAAAAACTAATGATGTAATGTATGGTGATTAACATAACATAATAAATAAATAAATAAATAAAACCATGCTCGATTTGAGAACTATTGCTTTAACACTTGACTCTTCCCCATGTAGTACTTTGGACTGATGGCAGAAATGAACCAATCACTAGTTATTTTTTTTACCAAGTTTCAAAAGTTAAATATTTCATTTGCTAGATATTTGTGAAGCACTGTGGAGGGACATAAAAGAAATGTGAGCCCATATATTCAGTTGTATTGCAGTTCTTCGATGTTATATTAAAAATTGTCAAACATGATCAAATGGAAGTACTACATGGTTGCAGAGAAAGAGAATTGAGATTATCCTGGTAGCTGTAGGAATAGAAAGAAAGGGACAACTCCAGAAAGTATTTGAAAGAAAAAAATCAGTAGGATCAAGGGCAAATTTAACATTAATAGTAAACAGAAGGGGAAAAATAGAATACCTTGTGTTTTGAACTTGGATAGCAGAGAATAGTGAGGCATGAACATGGAGATGGAATGTGAAGCATTCTGAAAAGAATTGAGAGTATGAATGTAGGAGGTGAGACTTTTGCAGCTGGCCCTTTTATTACCCCATTTATAAAGATGGTGAACTGAATTTTGTTTCTGAGTTTATGTATGAAAGGATTTAATCAAATTGAGATCTAATTAATCATTATTTTCTTTTACAGCAATTGTTCAACTGTCAAGCTCTAAGAAAACTAAGTATTCCTGATAATGATCTTTCAAATCTGCCAACCACTATTGCTAGTTTAGTTAATCTTAAAGAACTCGACATCAGTAAAAATGGTAAGATTCTCATCTTATCTCTAAATAACTTGAATTTTTAATTAAAAATGTGCTTTGTTTTCTCTTAACAAATGATATACAAATGATATAACACTTTTTATTTGATTTTATTGTAACTCGAAGCTAATTTTGTTGAAAAGGTAAATCTTAAACTATAAATCTTTTGTAATGGTGATCTATCGGACACTTCCCTCCTGATATTGGGAACAAAATAATTATACCCTCTATCATCAATTTTGTTCAACATTATACTTGACAATACAGGCTGTGAAAAAGGCAAGAAGAAAAAAGATGTAAGAACTTGAAAGGAAGAAATCGTTCTCATTTTTCACAGAAAATCTTAAATAATTTATAGATAAACTTTTAATATATGAATAAGTTTACAAGGTAGTTAGCTATAAGATAATATGGAAAATCAATTGCATTTCCATTTATCAGAAAAAAGGAGTTTACAAAAATAAAGTTTGAAAATATTATGCTACTTAAAATGAAATCAGAAATATCAATTATCCAGGAATTAATGTATTAATAGAGTACAAGTCCTCAAAAGAGAAACCTACAAAGCATCATATAGATATTTTTGAGATTCAGAATATTAGTTACCCAGAAAAGGTAGGAGCAAATTATCCTGGGAAGGAGTTGAAAGGGATTCTGGGTTGCTAGTCATGTTTAATTTTCTGGCTTAGGTAGTTGTTACTTATGTTTGTTGCAAAATTCTAGTCTGCTTTTCTTTTTATTTTGTGATATCCATTGAAATGTTTATTATACAATATCCATTAAGATATATATTTATAGCTTGTGTGTATTTTTCTATGCATGTGAAACATCAATAAAACATTTGTTTAAAAAATTAAGAAGTAACAATAAATTTTATTAAGACAAAAAAAATTAAACTATAAATCAAAGTGAAAACTTCTCGCCCCTCCACTTATTAAAGTCCTTGACTCACTCAGGCCTTTTTTCCCCCTCTGTATTCAGATATTTGATTTAATCTTTTATAGAACATTTTACGAACTTTACACTGTTTATTTTTCTCATAATCAGAGTAAAATTTTTTCCAGCATACTCAGTGAGGCCTACTGGTTCACCCTATTTGGAACTGAACTCCCAATTTCCCTTCTGCTCTATTTTCCCCATAGCACTGACCATCTTCTCAGTATTGTAGAATTTACTTATTTATTATGGTTATTGCGTATCTTTTCCTGCCTCAGAATGTAAATTTTGTTATTAGACGGGAGGGATTTTTCTGTTTTGGTCACTGATATGTCTTGAGCAGTAGCTGGAAAATAATAAGTGCTCAGTAGTATTTGTTATATTTCTGGCCAAACTTACATGTGTGGTGATGTTGTTAAATGCTGATGCTGATGTTGATATTCTTGCTGATGACATTTTCCTTCAAATGTTTGTGGGAGTCTCCCGTGTCCTCAGATATTCATAAATCTTGATTTCCTTCCATATGAATGTGGCTCCTCATTTTATTAGAATAAAGCAAGGATTAATCAAAAAAGTTTATGTCTAGGCACTATAAGGATATAAAACATAATCCCTCCATCATTAAGCAAGTTGGTTAAACTTTGTGTGTGTGTGTGTGTGTGTGCATGTGTGTGTTGCTTTGGTTTTTTCAGGCAATATGTTTGGTGCCAAAGGAACAGGCATGAACAAAACAGGTCTCTGCCCTCATGAAACGTACATTCTAGTGGATGCATTAGACATTAAATAAGTAATTATGGATGATGAAATAAACAATTAGAGTGAAGATACATTGGATGTGAATGGGCATGTATACCAGTGGAATAAATCCATTTGGTGTGGTTAGGGAAATTTGCCCTAAGAAATGATGCCTAAGCCCAGACAGGACAAAAAGAAGTTGTTATTCAATGGGTATAAAATTTCCTTTATGCTGGATGAATAAGTTATAGAGATCCATTTTATAACATGATGCCTATACTTTACGATATTGTGCAATTCAAAATTTGTTAAGAGGGCAAATTTCATGTTAAATGTTCTTAACACAAAAAAAACAAATAGTTGGGGGACAGAAGGAAACTCTAGGTGGTTCTGGATATGTCTATTATCTTATTTGTGATGATGGTATCATTGGTATTTGCATATGTCCAAGGTCATCAAGTTGTATACATTAAATATATGTAGTTCTTCGTGTATCAATTATACTTCAATACTATTTTGTTATTACGGAATAGTTCAATAAAGGCTATGGCTTGAGGAATTCCCTGAGGCACAGTAGCATCTGAATAAAGGAGAACATTTCATCTGAAGAAAACAATAGGGTGCAAACAGGGACACACACATCTTTCTACACCAACCTAACTTACCACATAGAGGGTTTTTAGGAAGACAATTATAAAAGGACCATGTGTTGACTTAGAGAGAATGGCAGCTAGATTTAGGTGCACTGAAAGATGACATTGTCTACTTTTATTCTTTTAAGAATAGATTTATAGGCCACATATTTGTGTGCGTAGATACTTCTGTACTTATATTGCTTATATACTTAAATACATTCACACATCAATTTCAAATTACAATTCTGAGAGATATCATATGGCCAAAAATAACACATCCCTTGGCCTTCAGGCAGGTTTAGCTGAGTAGTCTGAGTAAATAAATATCTATTTTTTTCAAGAGGATTAGAAAAAAAATCATCCCCAAATATAAACACAAAACTCCTAAGAAACATGTTATTTTATAATAATCTCCTAGTTGCACTCTTACATCAAGAAATTTTTGTTGCCAGGAAGTGAATTGCAAGTTACACTATTTTGATTCAGAAAGAAGTGTGTGAGCATCCTTAGAAGTCCTTGTGAATATTATTTAGGAAGTTTTTGCTGTGCTTATGGTCTCTGTATTCTGGAAATATTTATGCAAAAATACATGCTAGACATAGTGAAGAAATCTGCAAAGATAGTATAGTACAAAGTTTTGATGAACATGATGATATATCAGCCATTGATGGAAGTTATGCAAAAAGTAAAAGATTTTGACATATCAGTCCTTTCACAAAATTACACCTACAAAAGCTGTCCCTGAATTCTGTGGCAGAGACCTAGACAGTTACTTAAAGAGCATAATATATCCTTTGGGAATCTGTCAAGGGAAGAAAGAGTAGATAGGAAAAAATAAGTGCAGTGTCAGCGTCACAATTGACAAGGTTGGAATAGTCCTGGTGGAGGAGTCAAGGTATGAGTGAATGTAATCTGTATTGGCATTTAGATACCGACAGTAGAATGTTTAATTTTGAGGCAGGGACTCACTCAAGTACTAGTCAATCTAGGCAAAAATTTGCTTGAAATATCCTTGAATTTGATAAGTGACCTTTTATGATGAAACTAATTCACTTGGAGGCTGAGGTTACATCTGATCTTGATGGTCCATGTGGCCCCAAATCTTTACTTTTCATATCCATTTCTGCCACCTGACATCCTGATTCACCATTTTCCCTCCATAATTCAAAAATACTCTTTTACATTAAAAGCTTTTTATTTAAGTGAACTATTGTATACAGAGAAGATATCTACACAATTTGTATGAATAGCTTTCATCTACCTCTCTAACCACAGCTCCAACCAACTCATATCCCCTTTCATTTCATTCTCAGGTAATGCCAAATTGTTCCCAAATGCATCAGGCTGGTTACTTGTGACACAAGGAACAATACTATTTTCTCTGCCCAAAATATTCCTTCCTCTTCACAGCTATACCTCCTCAACCAGAGTCCTCGTCACCTTTGAAAGACATTTCAGATATCATTTATTCTGAGAAATATTCCTGACCCCTTTTACACAAAGAGAATTAATTGTTTAATCTATGGATATGCTATTAACCTTTATTTAGGTCTTATTTTGTATCTTCCAATAAGGTTTTGTGATTTCCTTCAAGAGACCCTTGAACACATTTTATTAAAGTTATTTCTAAGCAGTTTATTAGTTTTATATTGTGTTCATTTTTTAAGTACTTTTTAAAATTTTAGCTGATGTTATATGGAAACATTACTAATTTTGATTTCTTGATCTTATATTCAGCCATGGTGCTGAATAATGACCACTAGATTCTTCAGAATTTCTATGTAAAAAATTATATTTTCTGCATATGACAGTTTTTTTCTTTCCCATCCTTATACCTTCATATCTTTTATGTCACTTTTTCAAAAGTTATACTTTCCTAGGAAATCACCTATTCCATCATTTAGATATTCAATTTTATTGTCACACATTGCCCATAGGCTTCTCTTATGCATTTTATAGATCTGTGCCATATCTGTGCCTATTTCTTCCTTTCTACTTCTGATGTTGTTTACTCATGCCATCTGTTTTTTCCTTTTTCTATCATCCATCCTGCCAGAAGTTTTTCTACTTTACTAATCTTTCTAATAAAGCTTGTTAGTCTCTCTATTAGTTGGTTTATTTTCCATCGTTAATTTTTACTTTTCTACTTCCTACTGCAGCAATTTTTATTACGTTCCTTCTACTTTCTTAGGGTTTACTCAGTTGCTTTTAGTGTTCTAATATATTTGGGGCTTTTTCAATCATCACCTTATTTTTATTGAACTATATTGCAGACTACATGGTCTGGATGCTACTGATTTCTCATTATTTATTGACTTTTACATTGTGGCCAAGTATATTGTTAATTTTTAAAATATTCCCTTTTGCTTGTAATAAAAAAAATAGAAATACACATCGTCTGGTTATTGAGTACACACTAAAGATCTACTAATACTACAATATACAATTACATAAGATATATAGGTACATAGAGAGAAAGAGACAGAGAGAGATGAGAGACAATAAAGAAACATTCATGCTGCATGTAAATCACCCTTCCTCTCTTAAGTCTTTCTGTTACCAGATTTACATGCAGCAACCCATGGGTAAATGAATCACTTTCCATGCCAATGGGTCTTTTATCATTTATTCCTCAGATCTTAATTCAATAGTAAAATAAAAATCCTATGTCTATCAGAGACAAATGCATTTTATGATATTGTGATCTCTGAATAAATAGCCTATGCCTGTTTGTAGAGCTGATACATAGTCATAATAGAGTAAATTGTTTTATATGATAAAGCAAGACAATGAATGATAAGGTTTAATTAGGCAGTGGTTCAGTTTTAAGTCTGATTGTTGATTTGTCATAGCTTCAGAGAGACTGATACTATAATTTAAGGACTTTAATGAAAATGAATTAAAATGAAAGCCCTTCTTAATTCTGCAGCAATTAAGTGATTTTTCTCTCATCCTCTAAAACTTATTTCTGTACAAGAACAGATTTGAACAGCATCATAGTGGGCAAAATCACTATTGTTAGTTAAAATGAAAGGCAATCCGAGTTGAAGGCATTATTATGTGTTTTACTAACTTGCCAGTTATTCCACCCTTTCCCCAATGCATGCAAAACACTGACAAATAATATCCTCAAATTTCAGTGAGGAGAGGGATTTTCTCTCAAACACTCTAGAAAAAGAAGATATGAATAACCAATTAAATGATAAAAATCTTTAAAAATTTGAGCATAAGAGAAACAGAGACTCTAGTAGTATGTATATAAATTCTTAGGGAAATCTATTTTGGGTCACCTTATGTGAGCTGGGGAGAAGATGTTACCATGCAGTTGTTATCAATTAACAATAAATATGCTTTTTCGTGTCTGGCAAATCATTAGACCATTTGTTTAGAGTAAAGCTTAGTATTTTGCCCTATTAAATGTCTCCCTTACAACACTCTTACCAGCTTATTTATCTGCAAATCACTAGCACTTCCCTTACTACCTTTCCTTTCTATAGAGTCCACTTCTACCCAAGATTACAGTGTTGAAATAAACTGAGGATTGACTCCCTGTATTTCCATTAGAGAATATGATGGCAACAAATACCAGGTCTGTTCTCTTGCCACCTTCTCAGCCTGATGCCAGGAGTTTTAACTTTTTTTTTTTATTTCATCAAGAAATAAAATCAATAAGCAATGTTTATGTGTATCACTAGCACTTACTCCTCAGGGGATGGAGTTTACAATCTGGTAATATAACTAAATATATATTTTAAAAAAGGAACTGCCCTCACACCCTCATCCTTCTGAGGTGTGTTCTGAGCTCCGTCATCTGAACTGATAACTTTTCCTTAAGTAACAGCAGAGCCTTTTCTGAGCTGAGTGATTATTAACCTGTCTTCTGTGTCTCTGTAAATTCTGGAAAATTGTAAGAGAACAAAATCGAACTGGTAATGAAGCATGTGAGCCCTCTCCCTACTACTCTGTACTCCCTCCCAGCGTCAGCATAAACTCCTTGAGAACAAGAACTGCTGCATCATACACTGTTTCTAGATTCTCAATAGCCACTATCAATATGCAGGCGTAGTAAGTGCTCAATAAAGTGGTTGATTGCTAATGAAGGAAAAATTCATTGGTCAAATATGAAGTAAGATTATTAAACAGTTCTTTTTACTATTATAAATGTTTGTTTTTGAAGTAGAGAGAGAAAGGGAGAGAGGCAATCAGGTATCACTTTTCAACTCATTTTGTCTAAGTTAGATTGATTCCTCTGTGAATCAACTTATTGTTGGTCAAAGTCACAAAGACTTCTCAAAATTTTTGCCAGACATATCTTTAAGGTAGAATCAATTGCATGACTATCTTAAATTATTGATTACCTTACCTGCATTTGGTTTTTCTCTTTATAATGCCACTAAAATAGGCAGAGTCTTGCAGGAGACCTTTTGATTCTCCTTGCTTACGTTCCTACTGAGTTCTTGATTCTCTTCACTAGGGTGGTTAGAGGTAAAGCAAACCATTCCAGTCTGTTTAGTTTTCTTGTTTTTTTCTCTCTCTTTCTTTTAAGATGTAACTGACCTGTACATTTTCTCCCAATTTTAATAACCTAATTGCTGAATGCTTTTGCTTTCTCATATGCAATAGGTTGCTCCCTCTGAAATCTCTCTATAATCATTACTTCTTACTCAGTGGAGTATTGCCTCACTTACCAAATATCTTCGGGGAATGCAGGTTTATACACAAACTAATTTTCCAAAATAAAATTATAATTTACCCTTTTACATATCAAAATATTTTATTTTAATGATTCTGGTTGGAAATTGTTCCAAGAGTGTTTCGTATTGCATTATCTTCTTTAAATTGGTGTAATTAATGCAATTTAACTTTTCCAGGTTGACTCAAGTTCATCATGAGCTATCTTACTGAATTTTTTTTTAGTATGTGTAGCTACTTACCTCTACACAAGATAAGAATGATAGACTTGAAGAGTTCTGTTAGTAACTAACTTAGTAGTGTTTCCCATCACCCCTTCTATTATTAGACATCAGTTATAATTTATTCATACTGATACCCTGCCTATTTTGAGTAGCCCCTACCTATTCCCTCTAATAAATATCAGTTGAACAGTATATAAAGAATACAAACATTCTGAACTAGGTTTTAGCACTTGTTGCAGATATATTAAATTCAGAAATAAGGAACTTTATTCCTGACAACTACACTCAAAGTTTCAGGAAGTTGATACCATCTGAAATTTGACTAAAGGTAATTATAGAACAAATGCAGTTTACAGTGCCCCATGTAAAAATGCTATGTAGTCAATATTGAGTGTGCACTAAACTCAGTTCCAGAAAGCTGGGGTTGTTTGTATTTGACCTAGAGAGTACGTATGGAACAAATGCAACATATGGTGCTCTGTTATAAATGCTACATTGCCAATCTTGGGTAGCTAAGACTTACACCCCAAAGTAGTTTAAATTCTAGATTTGATGGAGGCAGCTTAACAGGTAAAATTTGATAGTATTTGGAATAGGGTTGGATGGTTTCAAATTCTGGCTAGCCTCTGAGACTCAGTTTCTCCATTAGTTAAATGGGAGTAATAAACCACTTTAAAAAATTGTTGTGAAGATGAAATAAAGCAAAGTGCTTATAACATTTTCTCAATAAGTTCCATTTTTTTTCTGCTCCTACACCTAATCCAATTTACTAGATATACAAATAGCCTGCCTGCTTTCTCAAAATTGAAAAATAAAAATAAAAATCAGTATCACAATGAAAATACAATATTAGATGAAAATATTAAAATCTCATAAACATATTTCCTCCTTTATTTTATACAAGATATAACATTTTGTTTTTGTCTTTTATTGGCTAATGGCACTTATATCCCAGAATGAACCATTTGGACTGATGATATCTGTGAAATTCGGAAAATAAGCTTGTCAACACGCACTATCCACAACTATTATGTGTACTGATTCATACAAAATTTATAAGTAATAAACATAAATTTTAATGCATTTGAGAGAGCACTAACTCATTCAAAATTTGGTATTTGTAGGAAGTCTTTTATATTATGTTTGACTAGAAAGAGATACCTTTGAATCCTAAGCTTCTGTACTAAAATCAAGTATTTCTTTCCATATTTCTAAAGTCTTTTAGTTCATTTCTTCAAGGTATTGATGTGAAAATATAATTAGATCCAATTTAATACACACTTGCTGAGTTTTCATTGTTTTCCTCGGTCTGATCAAGGGACTGTCAGGAATATCAAGAAATTGAATGTCAACTGAAGAATCTCATTCTCCGACTCCAACCTCTTTTCAGATCACTTTCTCTTTTTTTAAATTTTTTTATTAACATATAATGTATTATTTGTTTCAGGGGTACAGGTCTGTGATTCATCAGTCTTACATAATTCACAGCACACACCATAGTACATACCCTTCCCAGCGCCCATCACCCAGCCACCCCATCCCTCCCACCCCCCTCCACTCCAGCAACCCTCAGTTTGTTCCCTGAGATTAAGAGCCTCTTATGGTTTATCTCCCTCTCTGGTTTCATCTTGTTTCATTTTTCCCTCCCCTCCCTTATGATCCTCTGTCTTGTTTCTCAAAATCATCATATCAGTGAGATCATATGATACTTATCTTTCTCTGATTGACTTATTTCGCTTAGCATAATACCCTCTAGTTCCATCCATGTTGTTGCAAATGGCAAGATTTCATTTTTTGTTGGCTGCATAATATTACATTGTATATATCTATACCACATCTTCTTTATCTATTCATCTGTTGATGGACATCTAGGCTCTTTCCATAGTTTGGCTATTGTGGACATTGCTGCTATAAACGTTGGGGTGCATGTGCCCCTTCAGATCAGATCACTTTCTTATACAACTCCAATCATCATTTAACCCTATCAGAACCACCAATCTATTAATATTCTGACGTATCCTTCCAACCTTGCCTTTTTTGTTTGTTTTCTTTTGCCCTCTTTGCATGGCTTGAATTCTGTGGTCTCATCACATGACACCCTTGACGCCCCTTCCCCTTTCATATCACTCTGCTTGCTCAGTAAAATGACAATCCTGGCTGAATCCAATTCTCTACCTATTGCTAAAAGGATCTGGAAAAACCACTCAATCAC
Organism: Phoca vitulina; assembly: GCF_004348235.1. Taxonomy (NCBI): domain Eukaryota; kingdom Metazoa; phylum Chordata; class Mammalia; order Carnivora; family Phocidae; genus Phoca; species Phoca vitulina. The sequence goes on along the minus strand of NW_022589705.1, from coordinate 44,785,009 downwards.
ACTGACCGATATCACTTAAATTCATGATCAAAAATCTGAAGTGCAAACTTAACACTTCCCCAAAGTCATGTTATACTTCCCTAGTCCACTGACTCTCCTCTTCTGGTGATTATTTCATTTGTTCTCCTCTGCCTTCAAACTCCCACATCTTCTCTCCCATCTCTGTGGCTACTGATTCTACTCTACTGAAAAAAATTAAAGCTCTCAGATGATAACTTCCCCAGACCCTTACCATCATATCTACCCATCCACAAGCATCTGTACCCATAGTCTCTGATTCCTGCCTGTTAGTACAGATGGACTATTCCTGTTCCTCCCTGGAGCCAGTCTCTCCACTGAATAACCACCCTCTCTTGCCTACTCATGGATATCACTCCAGCAATTCTTGCTTTCTATTAATTCATTAAGATTTTCTACTCTGCCTGTTGACTCTAATCAGTGTACACACATGCTGTTATTTTTTCCATTCTAAAGAAAGCTTCTTGGCTCCTCTTTCCTGAATGTCCCCTTCCCCCTTGCAGCAAAAGTTGTATCTATAATTTCTTTCCCCTCATCTCTCTTAAACCATTCTAGTCTTTAAGCCCACTACTTCTCCAAAATCATTTCAGTCAGGGCACCCTGATCTCTGCATTACTAAATCCATAGGCAGTCTTTGGCCATCATTTCATTTGACCTATCAGCATCATTTCAAACAACTGATCACTTCTTCCTACTCGACACATTTACTTCATTTGGCTTTTAGGAGTCAATACTCACTATTTTTTGTCCCATCTGTCTGATTGACTTTGTTCAATCTCGTATGCTGATTCTCCCTATCCTCATTTTGGAGTCCTTTATGCTTCAGTTCTTGGTCCTCCTTTCTTCATTATCTTACATCATTGGTGTTCACATTTTGTCTCATGGTTTAAATACTATCTATATAATAATGAATCCCCAATATTTTGACCTACAGTCTTGACCTCTCTCCTAAACTCTAGGTTCATAAACAAATACCTACCTGACATGTCCTCTTAGAAGTCTAACAGACATCTCAAATTATACATGTCCAAAAGTGGACTCTATCTTCAACAGCTATTTCACATATTGAAATACTTGTAATCTAAATTAAAGGCAACCCCTTCATTCAAGTTGCTTGGGCCAAAAAAATCCTAGAGTCATCCTTGATTCCCTTTTTTCTTTCATACTCCAGATCTAATGTATCAGGAAATCTTATTGGTCTTACATTCAAAATACATCCAGATCCCATTTACTTCTCACTCCTTCCACTACTCTCACCCAGAGTAAACCACCATCAATTCTTTTCATGCTTTACTTACAAAAGCCTCCAGTTGGCCTTCCTCCTAGAAAGGCCACCCTTCTCAGGGACCAGAGTGATCCTCTTAAATTATAAATCAGACCAAATTATACTTATGTCCTTCAATGTTTCTTTATTTCATTTAGAGTAAGAACCAAAGTCCTTGCAATGGCTTGAGAAGCCCCATATGAGTAGATACCCTCATCTTACCCCCCACATACACACCCCTATTACCTCTCTGACTTAATTTTTTGCTACTTTTCTCTTCTTTGCTGTATTTTAACCATTCTGGACTCCTTGCTTTTTTTTTAGAATACACCGGGCATACTCAGGCTTTATAGTATCTTCACTGTCTATTCCTTGTGCCTGGAACTTTCTTACTTTCTAGTTTCAGACATCCAGACATCTGTTTCTCTATCTCTCTCACCTTCTTCAAGTCCTTGCTCAAATGCCATCTTCCTAACCAATAATGAGGCTTACCCTAATCACCCTAGTTAACTTCAAAATTCCCAGGTGTTTCTTCTTTTTTTTTTTTCTTTTTTTTAAGATTTTATTTATTTGTCAGAGAGAGAGTGAGAGAGCACAAGCAGGGGGAGCGGCAGGCAGAGGGAGAAGCAGGCTCCCCGCTGATCAAGGAGCCCGATGTGGGACTTGATCCCAGGGTCCTGGGATCATGACCTGAGCCAAAGGCAGACACTTAACCGACTAAGCCACTCAGGTGTTCCTAAAATTCCCAGGTGTTTCTGATCCTTCTTCATTATGCTCTAAATATCTTTTCCCATAGTGCTTCTTATTGCTAAGATACTCTATAATTTTATATATTTATATTAATTATCACTATGTTTTATTGTACAAATTCCTCTGCTAGAATACAAGCTCTGCAAATGAAGTGAATGTATCCATCTTTGTCATGCTGTATCCCCAATGTTTAGTACAGTTCCTAACAGAGTAGGTACTCAAATATTTGTCAAATATATGAATGGCCCTTTTCTCTCAGGGACATTATAATTAGTTAGTGACTCAAATATCAGAAAACTATATATAATAAGATGGTAAACCAGTGACTCCTCAACTTATAAGCAAGTACTATGTCTCATCTCTTAGTGTTATTTAATTTCAGACATAGTATAATCTAAAATGCTAGGTGTTAAGAGGAGAGAGCGACATGGACTAAATTAGTTGAATAAATTTTCATGCAGATGATAGAATTTAAATGTATTTGTATGGATGATATTTAGACTGAGGATTTAGGTGAGAGGGTGGATGAGGTCAGGTAAAAATTGTAACATTAAATAAATATACTCAGAAAATAAGAGTTAAAAACAGTTTATATATTATATAAACGTCTTACATTCTGGTTTGCCTTTCATTTATGATCATAAGGATCAATGTTGCTATTATTATTGTTAGGCTCCATGTTTGATAATGACAAAATTGTTTGCTTCACTTAGACTCCATACTTATCTATTTCATGGGGAAAAACATTTGCTTTCATACTTCAATATCAACTTAAAACCAACTTAAAGCCTAACCCAAGATTTTAATGACAATTTAGTTTTGTTTTTTTATTTTGACACCAATAATTTTTTTATAACTAAAGTTGAAATCTATATTATATTTACAGGTTTAAGATCATTCTGTCAAGACTTAGTCATCTGCATTAGAAATAGATAAGATAGTCCAAATAAAAACAAACAGATAATCTAAAATCTAAACTTAGCTATGATTTTTCAACTTCTACCATGCTAGGCAGGAAAGACCCATATTTGATTGATTTCAGAATTCTCCTCTTTCCCTTCTTCTGCACACCCTCTGCAAGAATGATGGAGATGTGTAATGGTCAAATGGAGGAAGCAGGAAAGAGAACAAGAATGAATAATCCACAAAGTGGATAAGTTCTTGAATAACTGAAAGTCGAGCAGGAACTTTTTCAATCTAATTTCTTTTTAAAAAGGAAGGGCAAAGAATCAGATAAAGTAGTCAATTATATCTTTTCTACTTCAAGGTATTAATATTCTGTTAATGCAACTTTGGTTAATTCCATTACATTAAAAGTTTTGTTTCTGTTTTAAGTTCAGGATGCAGAAATGTCATTTCTCATTTGACAGTATTTCTGTGAACATACTCAAAATAGTTCTGTGGTATGGTTACTGAAGTGAACATATTGGGAAAATATTACCATAGTGTCTTAATTGAGACAATAAACATTTATTGGTATTATCAGTTATTTGTGAATAGAACAATAGTCCATTTTAAAAACTAAATACACCATTTTGACTATATTTTGCCATGTAATTATTTTAGAGTACAGTTCTCATTGTTTTTTCAGCCTAGGTTTGAATCTTGTCTAAATATAATGAGCTTGAACCTCCAGGATTCCCAAAAGTGAACTCTTAATACCCTTGGAAGAGAGTTCCTTATAGGCCTGTGTTAGAAAGCTTATGTGTTGTCTCAACTGAAAAACAGGGAGTAGAACTTGAATTGTAATGGTCTAAGTATGCTTGAGCCCCCCCATTTCCTACAGTTATCACAAGTAAAAATGGTTAAAATAGATATATTGTTAAAGTGGAGAGTATGTATCCCTCTATTTCTGGATGAATATATTTGAAAATCAAAACAAAGTTCATGTTAGAAAATGTGTGTGTGTACATATATATGTATATGCACATATCACAAATATAACCTTTTTTATAAATTGAAAACACTGTTTCAGAGGACCAGACAGATCAATCACAAAGACTGGTTGATAAAGGTGTGGATTCTATAATCAAATCTGTTATAATTTTAATAGGAAGGAACATAATGAAGTAAAAAGGAATAAAAGATATAGTGTTAAAAAATTGAATTAATTCCTACCTTTCATCTATAAACACCCATTAGTATTTATATAAGTTACCTAATCTTTGTTAATGCATGGTTCTTCATCCATAAAATGAAAATAATATTGCCTAATATATCTTCCTCACAAGATTATTAAGAGAATTAAGTTATTTTATACAGTGGCATAGAGAAGAGTAAGTTACCTTAACTCTTATTAATACATGAATTTTATCTAGTATATATTAGGCACTTGTTAAATGCCAGACATGATACTAATTGCTTTATCTTCCTACCATCGAATACTCAGATCAACCCTGTGAATTAGACAAGAAATGAATAAGTGATGCTCAAATATTATATCATATAAGATTATATAGCTAGTTAAGTAACAACACTGAGATTCGTTCATGCTTCCAACCTGTGCTTTTAACTCTTTGCTAAACTACCTCTTCATGTTTAGATTGAACTATGAGTTAAAGATACGCTCTAGAACTTTTCCTAAACTCTAGGGCCCATATATTAGTACATATGGTAAAGTTTCCCTGGAAACGTTTTAGAGCATTTATCTCAGATACATGTTGATTAGATATTGGAAAATTCTTTCAGCACACTAATTCTTACTTATTTGCTTTGTTCTCTTAGGTGGATAAATTTTACAAATGTATTACCTCAAGCCAGCTCATTTTGATATTTGGTTCCTTTCTTGACTGAGACAGTCTGCTTCTATTTACTGTTGACCCTTGAATAACACAGGGGTTATGGGTGCCATTCCCCTGCACAGTTGAAAATCCACATATAACTTTATACTCTCCCCAAACTTAACTACTAATAGCCTACTGTTGACTGGAAGCCTTTTCACATATTTTGCATATTAATTAGCCAATTAACACATATTTTGTATATTAAATGTATTAATACTGTATTCTTACAACCACATAAGTGAGAGAAATGTTAATAAAGAAAATACATTTACAGTACTGCATGTATTTATTGAAAAAAATTCATATATAAGTGGACCCTTACAGTTCAAATCCATGTTGTTCAAGGGTCAACTGTATTTCTAATAATTATAGATAACATTTATGCAGCACTTTGTGCCAATTACTTTATCTGCTTTATCTCTCTATCCTCACCACAACTCTCTTTAAAACCATTCATATAATCACCAATTTTCAAAGTAGGAAACTAAGAACATTTAAGTGACTTTCATAACATTATCCAGCCAGTAAGTGATGAAGATGGGATTCCATCTTAATTCAGTAGGCTCTGCTTTGAACAACTTTAAGTTTGAACTGCAAAAAACATAATAAAAGTTTTTAAACAAATAATTTAGGAGTATTTTCACACAACAGGGAATTCCATTCTCAGTAGAAGATAAAGAATTACAGTGTTTTTCTTAAAATCATTTTTTTTTAAGATTATTTATTTATTTGACAGAGAGAGACACAGCGAGAGAGGGAACACAAGCAGGGGGAGTGGGAGAGGGAGAAGCAGGCTCCCTGCCGAGCAGGGAGCCCGATGTGGGGCTCGATCCTGGGACCCTGGGACCATGACCTGAGCTGAAGGCAGACGCATAACGACTGAGCCACCCAGGCGCCCCTTAAAATCATTTTTTAATTTGCTTCTGTTTCCATGTCTTGGTTTATACATAATTTAAGGAAAATTCATCCTAAGGCAAGCACCTGTAGAGATAAGGCACCAGGTACACCAGTTTGCAATAAGCCCAAATTGTTGATCAAACAGAAAAAGGTAAAAGGGTAGATGAAGTCTTATCCCCCTGTTGTTTGCTGATATCCAAAGTAAATATAAATACTAAGGGAAAATGTTGAGGACATCTCAAGGATTGACTTACTGACTTCTTTGCCATTTTATTAATGTCTAGTTAATGAGGTATCTGTAGGTATTACGGCCTTTCCAAAAAAGGAAAATTGGCTTTTCTTATTCAATTTGTACATAATGCAGCTTTTACACTTCCTTCAGTTCTTATTAAGAAGCTGAAATACTTCAGCAATAACTTTAGGACAGCATAGTTTCTGATGAAATTTCACGTAGGGAGAAAAAACATGAGAAACATCCCCGTATTGTCTTTTATACCCTTCATTTGCAGTGGATAAGTGACCTGTCTTGGTTTGACTATCTTCCTGCTGCTTCACTGGGCTTCGAGGTTTTGTGGACATGGTCGTCTAGGTCAATGGAATCTAGTAAGGTGGAAGGCTTTCTTTCTTGTGTATCTATCATTAAAAAGTTCAACAAAAACCTACTGCAAAATGTTTCTTATCCTTTTGTCAGATATGAAGTAGTGAGCAGGACTAGTTCTTTATGGAAATTTTTACACCCTTAATAATCATGTCAAAAATGTAGAGCAGGTAGTACTGCAGGCATATAGGGATAACTTCATATTTCTGCCTTCTCTTCTTTTATAGGACCTACTATATTTGATTCACTTGTATCAATTGAAATATCCTCCACATCTCTTATTTCTCTGACCCTTACATTTATGGGTTAGGTTTGTGGCTTACTGATTTTCAGTTTTGTAGAAAGACCTATGTTTTTCTGTCACATAGCCTACAGCACAACTTTGACAGCAGATGAGCAGTTCAAGAGCGATGAGCCAGGCTGGCTATCTCAGAGACTCCAGAGAGGACCCAAGGAAGAGCTGCTCACCTCTTCACCATTTCATGCAGTTGCAGAACTACACTCTGTGCAGCCAACAAGGAAGAACTGCATAAAATTTGTTAGAGACCCACATTAATTTGGGAATATATACTGGTTTTGTGATATATCCTTAGATATTTTTCACATGCATGTGTTCAATCTTCCCATCTTATAAAATAAAAGAAACAAAGATTTTGTCATCTGTTTTCTTTATATCTGCTGATATCCCCTTCCCCCAGTAGCAGCACTTAATGACCAAATACCTAATTATTTTTATTGCTTTAATTAGTATAGAGCCAAGATCTATCTCATGCCAAATATACAATTGTCTTCAATTTTATATCCAATTTCCTACTATTACTGTGATAAAATATTACTTAAATTTAAATTTTATTTTTAAAATGTATATATTATTTTTAATATGTATATATTATATAACATTATTATGTAACACTAATATATTATTACATTATTATACTTACTTAAATGATTATCCTAATGGTGTATTGATGCTATATCTATACTGTATGTTAATTCATAGTTTTAATTAATTATTCTTAATATTAGAACTGTAATTTAAAGAATTTTTGCTGGGACATTTTCATGTGCTTTTTTTTCTTTACATTTTAGGTGTACAAGAATTTCCAGAAAACATTAAGTGCTGTAAGTGTTTAACAATTATTGAAGCCAGTGTCAATCCCATTTCTAAGTGAGTATGAATGATTACATTTTATTTATATTTATGTTTCCATTGGATAATAATGTACCCAGATAAACAAAATTCACATAATAAATGAATTTTAAATACTGCATTTAAAATTCAATTTAATAGAATGATGAGGAAAAATAATCAAATCAGAATAGTTTAACAAAAGATGATTAAAAACATTGCTGAATAATGATGAAGGTCTAATTGGCACAAGATGGCATTACTTTGAAGTTAACTATGTCATCATTCTGTGGTTCTCAGGCAACATTCCATGAAAGAGCACTGAAATGAAAGAAACAGTTATTAGTTATGATCTTGGTAGAAAATTAACATCAAGGATCTAATGAAAGTTCAAGAGAGTACAAGAGTTTGAGATATTGATAGGTGCATGAAAATAGCTGATCATGTAGTTCCAGTTGGAAAATGAATTAAGTATAACCAGAAAAAGGGACTATTTGTGTACAAGGAAGAGTGGAAAGAGAATTCTATGAGGATAACAGAATGGAAGACTTGGATCGTAAAGGTGTTGTGATCAGAAATGGGGCATTGGTGCCCCTTTTGATCAGTTAGTAGAGAAATGCCATGGGAAGATGAGACCCAGCATATGTCAATGTTGGCAAATTATAGTTATGTCATAGGGATGGTGTGTGCTGTGCAATCAAATAGGCCAAGAAACAATGGAGTGAAGGCACCTGGGTGGCTCAGTTGGTTAAGCGACTGCCTTTGGCTCAGGTCATGATCCTGGAGTCCCGGGATTGAGTCCCGCATTGGGCTCCCCGCTCAGCAGGGAGTCTGCTTCTCCCTCTGACCCTCCCCCCTGCTCATGCTCTCTCTCTATCTCATTCTCTCTTTCAAATAAATAAATAAAATCTTAAAAAAAAAAAAAAACAAACAGTGGAGTGAATGGATTGGATAAGTCACGAATCTGAATGTTAAAGTCACTTAACAATAGAAGTGGACGTAAAACCTGGAAAGACAGTAGCAGCAATATCTGGAAGAGGTTGAAACAAATCAGCGGTATTGGGATGCAGATAATGAGTCTCAGTAAGACTAATATTATAATTATACAAAAACTGACAGTAGGATTTGAGAAAAAACCTTAAGTCATCTGTTCATATTAAACTGGGGAGACTAGGAAAAACTGAAGTCCACTGGAAAGGCATTTAATGACTGGAGTGTTTTTTTGAAGAACAAAGGAAATTTATCAAAGGGAGTTTGAAGGGAAATTTTTCATCAATACAGTTGAGAAGAGGCTGTTTCTCTATGGGTCATGAGAAGAGGCTGTAGATGAGACTAGGAACAGAATATAAAAGAAGGAGATAAAGTTTAGATGGAGATCTTTACAGTGAATTGTTTGTAAAATAACTTAAGGCCTTTAGTAGAAAGTGTGGAACATCAAGAAATAAAATGTATTTGAAAGAGAACAACTTTTCCACCTCAAAAGTAGAATATGGAAGAGAAAAAAAAAACTGTGAAAAGTATTTTTCAAAACTCTTAAAGCAGAATGCGATTCTCTCAACAAAGAGTAGACATTACTAACTTTTCACATCAGGACTACAACCATATCCTTGACTTAAGTCATAATCCAGGGCAGATGATGAATTGTCTTGATTTCTAGTTCTTTAATCCTAATAGTTCATCTTATTTAGGAATCATGATAAAGTCTTTGGGAGTGGAAATCAGATGATAATTTATATCTTTATGAAGCTTCAAAACTATAGTTTTATTGGCTGTGTCTCTGAATTCCTTCCATACGTTTAGCTTTTTAAAAGATGAATATGACTTATTTCATTTAAAAATGCCTAATACTGAAAGCATTAAGTGGTTTGGGAATTCATAAAAAATTACACAAAAGTCAATTTAAGTAGTATATTAATTTTAAAGATTTTTTAAGATATAATTCATATACAGTAAAATTCACCTTTTAGCTTTATGGCTCAGTGAATTTTGACAAATGTATACAGTTGTGCACCACCACTGTAATAAGATATAGACTATTTCCATCTCCCCAAAAAGTTCCCTCAGCTCAATCATCCACTTCTCTGATTTCTATACCCATGGTTTTGCCTTTTCCAAAATGTCAGATAAATGGTATCATACTTTTGTGTCTGACTTCTTTCACTTAACACAGTATTTTGAGATTTATCCACATTGGTTCAAGAATCGGTATTACATTCCTTTTTATTTCTAGGTAATATTCCATTGTATGGAAATACCACAATTTATTATCTATTCATCAGTTGATAGACATTTAGGATGTTTGTTTCAGCATATGTTTTCTATTGGGTAAACACCTAGGAGGAGGGGTATACTGGGTAGTATGATGTGTGTATGTTTAACCTATAAGAAATTTTCAAACCGTTTTCCAAAACAGCTACCCCATTGTCTTTCCCATCAGCAATTTATTAGAGTATCTGTTGTTCTTCATCTTTGTCAGAATTTGGTGCTATCGAGGCACCTGGGTGGCTCAGTTGGTTAAGAGTCTGCCTTCAACTCAGGTTGTGATCCAGGGGTCCTGAGATTGAGCCCCAAGTCTGGCTCCCTGCTCAGTGGGGAGTCTGCTTCTCCCACTCCCTCTGTTGCTCCCCTGGCTTGTGCTATCAAATAAATAAATTAAAAAAAAAGAATTTGGTGCTATCAGGTTTTTTTTTTTTCTATTTTTACCGACATACCTCATTGTGGCATTTCACTGTAGTTTTAATTTACATTTTTAATGTCCAGGTAATATGTTTTCATTTTCATGTATTTATTTACAATTTGTATTGCTTCTTCAGTAAAAGTTCAAATCTCTTGTTCATTTTTTTTAAAAGATTTATTTATTTATTTTAGAGAGAGAGAGAACACCCAGAGAGAGGGGCAGAGGGAGAGGGAGAGTCTCAAGCAAACTCCATGCTCAGCATGGAGCCTGACTCAGGGCTCATCTCATGACCCTAAGATCATGACCTGAAACGAAGCTAAGACTCAGATGCCTAACCAACTGCACCACCCAGATGCCCCACATCTCTTGTTCATTTTTATTGCCTTTTCTTCTTATTATTATTGAATTATAAGAATTCTGGGGGTACCTGGGTGGCTCAGTTGGTTAAGCCTCTGCCTTTGGCTCAGATCATGATCCCAGGGTCCTGGGATCAAGCCCCGCACGTGGCTCCATGATCAGTGGGAGGTCTGCTTCTCCCTCTCCCTCTGCCCCTCCTCCCTGCTTGTGTTCTCTCTGTCTCTCACAAATAATCTTTTTTTAAAAAAAAAATTCTTTATATATTCTGGCTAAAAGTCCTTTATTTGTATGCAAATAATTACTCCTATGACTTATCTTCTCATTTATATATTTTTTTTAGTTTTATTATGTTATGTTAATCACCATACATTACATCATTAGTTTTTGATGTAGTGTTCCATGATTCATTGTTTGCGTATAACACCCAGTGCTCCATTCAGTACGTGCCCTCTTTAATACCCATCACCGGCTAACCCACCCCCCCCCCAGAACCCCCAGTTTGTTTCTCAGAGTCCATAGTCTTTCATGGTTCCTCCCCCCGCCACCAAATTTCCGCCCTTCATTTTTCCCTTCCTACTATCTTCTTCTTCTTTTTTTAACATATACTGTATTATTTGTTTCAGAGGTAAATCTCCTTTTTATTTTTATTTTTATTTTATTTTTTTTAAAGATTTTATTTATTTATTTGACAGAGAGAGACACAGCGAGAGAGGGAACACAAGCAGGGGGAGTGGGAGAGGGAGAAGCAGGCTCCCCGCGGAGCAGGGAGCCCGATGTGGGACTCGATCCCAGGACCCTGGGATCATGACCTGAGCCGAAGGCAGTCGCTTAACCAACTGAGCCACCCAGGTGCCCCAAGTAAATCTCCTTTTTAAAATAGTGGCTTTCAAAGAGAAGATTTTAATCATAAATTATTTTATTGGTTTATGCTTCTTCCTGTATAAGTGATCTTTACTAAATTCATAGTCTTAAAGATTTTTCCCTATGCTTTCCTCTGGAACTTTTGAAGTTTAGGCTTTACACTTATGTCTATGATCTATTTAAAGCTAATTTTTAGGGGCACCTGGATGGCTCAGTCAGTTGAACATCAGGCTCTTGATTTCAGCTTAGGTCATGATCTCAGGGTGGTGGGCTCAAGCGCTGCATCTGGCTCCCTGCTCAGCTCAGAGTCTACTTGTCCTTCTCCCTTCCCCTCTGTTCCCTCCCCCTGCTTGTTTGCTAGCTTGTTTGTTTGCATATGGATATCCATTTATTCCATTACCATTTGTTGAAAAAATTATCCTTTCTTCATAAAATTACTTAGTACTGTTTTTTGTAAATCAATTGATCATATGTGTTTGGATCCATTTCTGAATTTTCCATTTTGTACATTAATCTATATGCCTGTTCTTATATCAATTCCATACTGTCTTAATTACTATAGCTTTATGGTAATTCATACAATCAAGGAATGAGAGTCCTTAAACTTTATTCTTCTTTATCAAAATTATTTGGGCTATCTATACCTTTTGCTTTTCCATATAAATTTTATTTTATTTTATTTTATTTTTATTTATTTATTAGAGAGCGAGCGAGAGAGAAACAGCATGAGAGAGGAGAGGGTCAGAGGGAGAAGCAGGCTCCCCGCTGAGCCGGGAGCCCGATGTGGGACTCGATCCCAGGACCCTGGGATCATGACCTGAGCCGAAGGCAGTCGCTTAACCAACTGAGCCACCCAGGCGCCCTTCCATATAAATTTTATAATCAGCTTGCTATTGTCTACAAAAATGTAAAATCCATCTGGAATTTTAATAGAGATTACATTGAATCTATAAATCAATTTGGGCAGAATTAGCATCTCAAAAATATTGAATATTCCTATTCCTGAGAATAGTATATCTCTATAGTTACTTATATCTTTTAAAATTTCTTTTATCAGGGTGCCTGGGTGGCTCTGTAGGTTGGATCGTGATCCCAGGGTCCTGGGATCCAGCATGATGTCGGGCTCTCTGCTGGGCTCTCTGCTCAGCAGGGAGCTTGCTTCTCCCTCTCCCTCTGCCTGCTGCTCTGCCTAGTGTGCTCTCTCTCTGTCAAGTAAATAAGTAGAAATCTTTAAAATAATAATAATGAAATAAAATTTCTTTTATCAATGCTTTGTAGATTTCAGCATATGAATCTTGTATATGATTCATTCATCTTATTCCAAGTATTTCATGTTTTTTGTGCAATTGCAAAAGATTGTTCCATTACTCAATTCTTTATTGTTAGTATATAGAAATATAATCAGGGGGGCGGAGCAAGATGGCGGAGGAGTAGGAGACCTGGATTTCCTCTGGTCTCAGGAATTCAGCTGGATAGGGATCAAACCATTCTGAACACCTACAAACTCAACAGGAGATCGAAGAAAAGAATAGCAACAACTCTCTGAACAGAAAAGCGACCACTTTCTGGAAGGTAGGACGTGCGGAGAAGTGAATCTGAGGCGATATTTGGGAAGATGGTGGGGGAGGGGTCTTCCCTCGGCTGCTTCTGGGCAAGTGATAGAGCCGCGGAGCACAAAATTGGAACTTTTAGAAGTCTGCTCCGCTGAGGGACGTCGCTCCAGTGGCTAAGCGGGGGGTGGAAACCTCGTGGGACAGTGTGGTCTCATGACCCTCGGGGTCACAGAAAGACCGGGGGTGCCTGAGTGCGCCAGAGCTCCCAGGTATCGGAGCGGGGAAGCCGGCTGCAGAGGCGGAGCCGAGGCGCAGGCTCTCAACTCGGGGTTGCCATAAACCGTGATCCGCGGCACAGTTGGTCCACTGCTCCTCCAGCAGGGACCCAACAAGCGGCAGATCCAGGCAGATTCCCCTTCCTCCCCCAGGAGGAGCGGCGCAGGAGTGCACCACAGGGATCTGCTGGGTTTGGAGACTCCACACCGAGTCGGGTGCCAGAGATAGAAATGCTCAGTCCCAGGCGGGGTGAGCACGGAGTGCGGCCGGAGACTGGGGAGACGGGAGTGACTGACAGCTTTTCTCTGGGGGCTCACTGAGGAGTGGGGCCCCGAGTTCTCGGCTCCTCCGGGGTGGAGATTGGGAGGCCGCCATTTTCACTCTCGTCCTCCAAAGCTGTACAGAAAGTTTGCAGGGAACAAAAGCTCCCGAGAGCAAACCCGAGCAGATTACTTAACCCTGACCGGGCAAGGGCGGGGCAATACACCTCCGGCAAAGACATTTGGGAACCACCGCAACAGGCCCCTCCCCCAGAAGATCAGCGAGAAAAGCCAGCCAAGACCAAGTTTACCGATCAATGAGAATGGCAGAACTCCAGCGCTAGGGGAATAATGCACATAAAATCCATGGCTTTTTTACCATGATTCTTTAGTCTTTCAAAGTTAATTTTTTTAACTGTCTTTTTTTTTTTTGAATTTTTCTTTTTCCCTTTTTCAACCAACATCTTATCAATCCCTTTTTTAAAAAACATTTTTATTTTTCATTTTTAGAGTCATATTCTATCCCTTCATAGTAGTTACCCTTATTTTTGGCATATATATATAAGTTGTTCTCTCTTTAAAATTTTGAGATAGTTTCTTCTAACAGATCAAAATATACCCTAAATCTCTAGTGTATGGTTTGTTCTACTCTCCTGCCTGATCACATTCTCTCCCTTTTTTTTCTTTTTTTTTTTGAAATCCTCCTCTTTCTTTTTTCAAACAACTTATCAATTCCTTTTATAAAATTTTTTATAATTTTCATCTTTATAGTCATATTCCATCCCTTATCATATCAACCCTTATTTTTGTACATATATAAGTTTTTCTTTCTTTAAAATTTTGGGAGGCACCTTCTTCTAACAGACCAAAATACACCCAAAATCTAGTGTGTGACACTGATCTATGCACCAGCCTGATCATATTTGATCATATTCTGTTTTTTTTGTTTTGTTCTGTTTTTGTTTGTTTTTATCTTTTTCTTTTCTTTTTCTTTTTTCTTTTTCTTTTTTCTTTCTTTCCCTTTCTTTTCCCCCAGCTTCAGGTCTTTTCTGACTTGTTTAGAGTATATTTTCTGGGGACGTTGTTACCCTGTTAGGATTTTGTTCTCTCATTCATCTATTCTCCTCTGGACAAAATGACAAGATGGAAAAAATCACGTCAACAAAAAGAACAAGAGGTAATACTGACTGCCAGGGACCTACTCAATACGGACATTAGTACAATGTCGGACCTAGAGTTCAGAATCATGACTTTAAAGATACTAGCTGGGCTTGAAAAAAGCATGGAAGTTAATGGAGAAACCCTTTCTGGAGAAATAAAAGAACTAAAATCTAACCAAGTCAAAATCAAAAAGGCTATTAATGAAGTGCAATAAAAAATGAGTGCGCTAACTCCTAGAATAAATGAGTCAGAAGAAAGAATCAGTGATATAGAAGACCAAAGGATGGAAAATAAAGAAGCTGAGAAAAAGAGAGATAAACAACTACTGGATCATGAGGGCAGAATTCGAGAGATAAACGATACCATAAGACGAAACAACATTAGAATAATTGGGATCCCAGAAGAAGAAGAAAGAGAGAGAGGGGCAGAAGGTATATTGGAGCAAATTATAGCACAGAACTTCCCTAATTTGGGGAAAGAAACAAGCATCAAAATCCAGGAAGCACAGAGAACCCCTCTCAAAATCAATAAAAATAGGTCAACACCCCGACATCTAATAGTAAAACTTACGAGTCTCAGAGACAAAGAGAAAATCCTGAAAGCAGCTCGGGAGAAAAGACATGTAACCTACAATGGTAGAAACATTAGATTGGCAACAGACCTATCCACAGAGACCTGGCAGGTTAGAAAGGACTGGCATGATATATTCAGAGCACTAAAAGAGAAAAGTATGTAGCCAAGAAAACTATATCCAGCTAGGCTGTCATTGAAAACAGAAGGAGAGATAAAAAGCTTCCAGGACAAACAAAAACTAAAAGAATTTGCAAACCCAAACCAGCCCTACAAGAAATATTGAAAGGGGTCCTCTAATCAAAGAGAGAGCCTAAAAGCAACATAGACCAGAAAGGAACACAGACAATATTCAGTAACAGTCACCTTACAGGCAATACAATGGCACTAAATTCATATCTTTCAATAGTTACTTGAATGTAAATGGGCTAAATGCCCCAATCAAAAGACACAGGCTATCAGATTGGATTAAAAAACAAGACCCATCGATATGCTGTCTGCAAGAGACTCATTTTAGACCCAAAGACACCCCCAGATTGAAAGTGAGGGGGTGGAAAACCATTTACCCTGCTAATGGACATCAAAAGAAAGCTGGGGTGGCAATCCTTATATCAGACAAATTAGATTTTATTTATTTTATTTTTTTTAAGATTTTTATTTATTTTTTTCAGAGAGAGAATGAGATAGAGAGAGCATGAGAGGGTCAGAGGGAGAAGCAGACTCCCTACCGAGCAGGGAGCCTGATGTGGGACTCGATCCCGGGACTCCAGGATCATGACCTGAGCCGAAGGCAGTCGCTTAACCAACTGAGCCACCCAGGCGCCCTGGACAAATTAGATTTTAAACCAAGGACTGTAATAAGAGATGAGGAAGGACAGGAAATTAATCAGGAAATTAAAGAAGAATTTAAAAAGTTCCTGGAAACAAATGAAAATGAAAGCACAACTGTTCAAAATCTTTGGGATACAGCAAAGGCAGTCCTGAGAGGAAAGTATATAGCAATGCAAGCCTTTCTCAAGAAACAAGAAAGCCTTTCTCAAATACACAATGTAACCCTACACTTAAAGGAGCTGGAGAAAGAACAGTAAATAAAGCCTAAACCCAGCAGGAGAAGAGAAATAATAAAGATCAGAGCAGAAATCAATGAAATAGAAACCAAAAGAACAGTAGAACAGATCAACAAAACTAGGAGCTGATTCTTTGAAAGAATTAACAAGATTGATGAACCCCAGGCCAGACTTATCAAAAAGAAAAGAGAAATGACCCAAATCAACAAAATCATGAATGAAAGAGGAGAGATCACAACCAACACCAAAGAAATACAAACAATTATAAGAACGTATTATGAGCAACTCTATGCCAGCAAATTAGATAATCTGGAAGAAATGGATGCATTCCTAGAGATGTATCAACTACCAAAACTGAAGCAGGAAGAAATAGAAAACCTGAACAGACCTATAACCACTAAGGAAATTGAAGCAGTCATCAAAAATCTCCCAAAACACAAAAGCCCAGGGCCAGATGGCTTCCCAGGGGAATTCTACCAAACATTTAAAGAAGAATTAATACCTATTCTTCTGACACTGTTCCAAAAAATAGAAATGGAAGGAAAACTTCCAAACTTGTTTTATGAGGCCACCATTACCTTGATCCCAGAACCAGACAAAGACCCCATCAAAAAGGAGAATTACAGACCAATATCCTTGATGAACATAGATGCAAAAATTCTAACCAAAATACTAGCCAATAGGATCCAACAGTCCATTAAAGGGATTATTCACCACGACCAAGTGGGATTTATCCCTGGGCTGCAAGTTTGGTTCAACATCCGCAAATCAATCAATGTGATACAATACATTAATAAAAGAAAGAACAAGAACCATATGATCCTCTCAATAGATACTGAAAAAGCATTTGACAAAGTACAGCATCCTTTCTTGATCAAAACTCTTCAGAGTGTAGGGATAGAGGGTACATACCTCAATATCATAAAAGCCATCTATGAAAAACCTACAGTGAATATCATTCTCAATGGGGAAAAACTGAGAGCTTTCCCCCTAAGGTCAGGAACACGGCCGGGATGTCCACTATCACCACTGCTATTCAACATAGTATTAGAAGTCCTAGCCACAGCAATCAGACAACAAAAAGAAATCAAAGGCATCCAAATCAGCAAAGAAGAAGTCAAACTCTCACTGTTTGCAGATGATATGATACTTTCTGTGGAAAACCCAAAAGACTCCACCCCAAAACTGCTAGAACTCATACAGGAATTCAGTAAAGTGGCAGGATATAAAATCAATGCACAGAAATCAGTTTGTATTTCTATACACCAACAACAAGACAGAAGAAAGAGAAATTAACGAGTCGATCCCATTTACAATTGCAGCCAAAACCATAAGATACCTAGGAATAAATGTAACCAAAGAGGCAAAGGATCTGTACTCAGAAAACTATAAAATACTCATGAAAGAAATTGAGGAAGACACAAAGAAAATGTTCCGTGCTCATGGATTGGAAGAACAAATATTGTGAAGATGTCAATGCTACCTAGAGCAATCTACACATTCAGTGCAATCCCCATCAAAATACCATCCACTTTTTTCAAAGAAATGGAACAAATAATCCTAAAATTTGTATGGAAACAGAAAAGAACCCGAATAGCCAAAGGAATGTTGAAAAAGAAAAGCAAAGCTGGCGACATCACAATTCCGGACTTCCAGCTCTATTACAAAGCTGTCATCATCAAGACAGTATGGTACTGGCACAAAAACAGACACATAGATCAATGGAACAGAATAGAGAGCCCAGAAATGGACCCTCAACTCTATTGTCAACTAATCTTGGACAAAGCAGGAAAGAATGTCCAATGGAAAAAAAGACAGTCTCTTCAACAAATGGTGTTGGGAAAATTGGATAGCCACATGCAGAAGAATGAAACTGGACCATTTCCTTACACCACACACAAAAATAGACTCAAAATGATTGAAAGACCTAAATGTGAGACAGGAGTCCATCAAAATCCTAAAGGAGAACACAGGCAGCAACCTCTTTGACCTCAGCTGCAGCAACTTCTTCCTAGAAACATCGCCAAAGGCAAGGGAAGCAAGGTCAAAAATGAACTATTGGGACGTCATCAAGATAAAAAGCTTCTGCAAAGCAAAGGAAACAGTCAACAAAACCAAAAGACAACTGACAGAATGGGAGAAGATATTTGCAAATGACATATCCGATAAAGGGCTAGTATGTAAAATCTATAAAGAACTTATCAAACTCAACACCCAAAGAACAAAGAATCCAATCAAGAAATGGGCAGAAGACATGAACAGACATTTTTCCAAAGAAGACATCCAAATGGCCAACAGACACATGAAAAAGTGCTCAACATCGCTCGGCATCAGGGAAATCCAAATCAAAACCTCAATGAGATACCACCTCACACCAGTCAGAATGGCTAAAATTAACAAGTCAGGAAACGACAGATGTTGGCGGGGATGCAAAGAAAGGGGAACCCTCCTACACTGTTGGTGGGAATGCAAGCTGGTGCAACCACTCTGGAAAACAGTATGAAGGTTACTCAAAAAGTTGAAAATAGAACTACCATTCGATCCAGCAATTGCACTACTGGGTATTTACCCCAAAGATACAAATGTAGGGATCCGAAAGGGTACGTGCACCCCGATGTTTATAGCAGCAATGTCCACAATAGCCAAACTGTGGAAAGAGCCAAGATGTCCATTGACAGATGAATGGATAAAGAAGAGGTGGTATATATATACAATGGAATATTATGCAGCCATCAAAAGGAATGAGATCTTGCCATTTGCAACGACGTGGATGGAACTGGAAGGTGTTATGCTGAGCGAAATAAGTCAATCAGAGAAATACTTGTATCATATGACCTCACTGATATGAGGAATTCTTAATCTCAGGAAACAAACTGAGGGTTGCTGGAGTGGGGGTGGGTTGGGAGGGATGGGGTTGCTGGGTGATAGACACTGGGGAGGGTATGTGCTATGGTGAGCGCTGTGAATTGTGCAAGGCTGTTGAATCACAGATCTGTACCTCTGAAACAAATAATGCAATATATGTTAAGAAAAAAAAAAGAAGAAGAAGAAGATAGCAGGAGGGGAAGAATGAAGGGGGTAAATCGGAGGGGGAGACGAACCATGAGAGACGATGGACTCTGAAAAACAAACTGAGGGTTCTAGAGGGGAGGGGCTTGGGATGATGGGTTAGTCTGGTGATGGGTATTAAAGAGGGCACGTTCTGCATGGAGCACCGGTTGTTATTCACAAACAATGAATCATGGAACACTACATCAAAAACTAATGATGTAATGTATGGTGATTAACATAACAATAAAAAAATTAAAGAAAAAAAAGAAATATAATCAGTTTTTCTTTATCAATTGTATATCCTGCAATCTCACTAAATTCACTTAGTAGATATTTTGTAGATTTGGGGCTATTTCTTACGTGGACTATCATGCACCTATGAATGTAGACAGTTTTGTTTTTTGGGTTTTTTTCCATCATTTTCAACCTATGTGCCTTTTATTTATTTCTCTTTCTTGCTTGCTTTCTTTCTTTCTTTCATTCTTTCTATTCTTTTTATTTCTTTATTGTGCTGGACAGGACCTCCTGTACAATGTTGAATAAAGGAGGTTAAAAGAGACATTGCCTTGTTCCCACCATAGGGAGAAAGCATTCAGACTTTCACCATTATGTATGATTGTTACTTGTTGTTTTTTCATTCATGCCTTTTATCAGGTTGGGGAAATTTTCAATAACCCATTCCTCATTTCCTTTTGAGCTCTCCACAGCAGGTTACTCAAAATTTAGGTTTCTACTTTCAATCTTTACAAAGAAATCTAAGCTTTTTCTGTGATGTCCTTCAACAATTGTTAAGTCTCTTGACCACCAGCCACTCCACGTTTTTAGGAACTTATTACAGCAGAATCCCAGGTCCAGATACCATAATCTGTGTTAGTTTTCTAATGCTATGTAAGAAATTACCATTAGTTTAGTGGCTCAAACAACACATATTTATTATCTCTCAATTTCTGTGGGTTAGGAATCTGGGTATGTAATAGCATGATTCCCTGCCTCAGAGTTTCACCAAGCTACAATCAAGGTATCAGTCAAGATGTATTCTCATCTGGAGACTCAATGGAAGAAGAATCTACTTTCAAGTTCATTCAGGTTATTGGCAGAATTCATTTACTTGCTATTATAAAGTTGAGAGCCCCAGCTTTTTGCTGGCTGTCAGCTCAAGGCCACGCTTGGATCCTAGAGGCTGGTACAGTTCCCAGCCATGTTGACCTTCTCCATAAGCAGTTCACAACCTGGCAGCTTGTTTCTTTAAGGTCAGCAGCTGAGTAGAGTTAATATTCTAGCAAGACAGTATTATGTAATATAGTTATGAAGTGACATCTCATATTTTCCATATTCTATTGATTAGAAGCAAGTCACAAGTCTTATCACACTTAAAGGAAAATTATACAAGGTCATGAACATCAGGAAGTGAGGGTCATGGAGGCCACCTTGGAATCTGTCCACCACATATTTGATATCTGGTTTGCTGAGACTTTTTATTATCAATAGATATTGAATTTTGTCTAAACTCTTTTTTTTTTTAAACATATATAGACATGATGATATGCTTTTTTTTTTCTTTTTCGGTGTAATGATATGGTGATTCAATGATACACTGAATGATATGGTGATTCAATGATACATTGAATGGTTTTTGAATGTTGATCCAAATTTGCATTTCAGGAATAAACCTTACTTGATCAGGAAGTATTAAATACTTTTTAAAATAAATTAATGGCCATTATTTTTTAATAAATTAATTGACTTGCTACTTTTCTTATCTATATTCATGAAACATATTAGTCTGAAATTTCTTTTCTTATAATTTCTTTGCCTGGTTTTGGTAACAGGGTAAAACTAGCCTCATAAAAATAGTTGGGAAACATTCTCTTCTATTTTCTGTAAGAGTTTGTATAGAATTGGGATTATTTCCTTCTTAAGTATTGGTAGAATTTGCCAGTGCAGCCCTCTGAGCCTGGACTTCTCTTGACAGGAAAGTTTTTAATTACAAATTTAATTTCCATAATAACTATAGGGTTATTCGAATTACCTATTTTTTCTTGAGTGATCTTTGATAGTTGGTGATTTTCAAGAATTTGTACATTCATATAAGTTTTCAAATTTATTGGCATCAAATTTTTTTATAATGTTCTTTTATCAACCCTTTAATATCTATGGGTTCTCTAGTGGTGCTTTGTGTCTTCTTTTTTTTTTTTTTTTTTTTTTTTTGCTTTATCAGTCTGACTAGAGATCTGTCAATTTTGTTGCTCTTTTCAAAAAGCCATATTTGAGGGGCGCCTGGGTGGCTCAGTTGTTAAGCGTCTGCCTTCGGCTCAGGTCATGATCCCAGGGTCCTGGGATTGAGCCCCACATCGGGCTCCCTGCTCGGCGGGAGGCCTGCTTCTCCCTCTCCCACTCCCCCTGCTTGTGTTCCTGCTCTCGCTATCTCTCTCTCTGTGAAATAAATAAATAAAATCTTTAAAAAAAAAAAAGTCACCATATAAAAAAAAAAGCCATATTTGAGTTTCATTGGTTTTTCTTTTGCTTTTCTGTTCATTTTCTTTGACTTAAGAAATTTATGAAGTAGTAAGTCATGAAGAACCTGGAATAAAATAATTATAGTTCTGAGTATTGTCATCTTAGTTTTAGTTTTAAATGTGAACTTTATAGTATATTCTGAATGCCTTACCCAAGTCATTGGTGAAAATTATCATAATAAAACTGAAAACAACCGCTTAATGAGAAAAGCATGAACCAACATTTACTGTGAGTCTATCATGTCTCAGACTTTCATGTCTCAGACTTTTAGATACATTATTTCATTTTCATCTTTACAGCAACCTCATAAAGTAGGTGAACATTATCTACATACCCTTTTACAGATAGAAACACATGAAGATAGCATTTAAGTTCCTGGGATCCTTTCACTGAATTTCACCAATTCTGAAGAAATATTTGATTTTGGTTTAAATTAAAAGATACATTTTGAAAATTTTGACACATTTTAATGCATAACAATAAGGACATTGCTAATAAATTATGGCATATCTACTGGATGGATACAAAGATTATATATAGGGTAACCATATGTCTCTGTTTGCTCAAGTCATCCCAGTTTACTCCTCTTGATGTGACATGATTAATAATAGTTCATTTTTAACTCTCAAAAATGTCCTACTTTGAATGATAGATTATGTAGTCACTCTGATTATACAGCAAAATTGAAAGATAATTACAAAGTAAAGGGAGAAATCATGACACAGTTTTGCAGTGATATTAAAACATTTAATTGGAAACTAGATTTAAAATACATGAAATGGTAATGATGGTTGTGTTAAGAAAATAGAATTATGAGCAGTATTTTTCTTTTCTCCTTATATTCCAAATATTCTATAATATTATTTTATTTATTTTATAATTTTACAATGTGTAAATAAAAATATGTAGATGTAACGTATCTTTTCAGTTAGAGATTTTACATTGGCTCCTTGATCACAGTTTAAAAAACCCGTAATGTAATTTGATTTAACTGTTATATTAGGGGGCCAAATGCCTATAATATATTTTCATTTAACTTTAAAGTAAATGCAATTAGAAAAAAATGTTGAAACCGGGATGTCGGTAGCCAATCTTAATTTGCCTATTCTAACAATAAAGTTAGCATTAATAAAAGTATTTAAATTAGTATTTTAGTTAATATTGAAAGATCAGAATAAAAGTAATACCAAGGACAAGTAATACAATTGCTCTCATTTACTGAGTTCTTACTGTGGGGGAGGTAATCATTTAATCACTAAAGCAACTCCAGAAGTGGATAATAGTGTCATCATTTTACAAATAAGGAAATTGAGTCTTGCAAAGATTTATAAAGGTCACAGAGATCACAATTGAAAGAACTGTGATTCAAACCCAGGTCTTATAACATCAATGCCCATGTGCTCAACCACTAAACTATATGGGTGTCTGTTTTATTATACTTTCTTTGTGTAGTTTGAATATGCCATTTTAATTTAAGTGATTAGTGAATGTGTTTCTTTAGTGGAGAGAGAATTATTTACCAATATACATAAAACATTTCTTCTTTGAATTCTTTATTAGATCAGTCCAATGTGGAAAACCTCAGTTACTTTTTTTTTTTTTAAGATTTTGTTTATTTATTTGACAGAGAGAGCGAGAGAGCACAAGCAGGGGGAACAGTAGAGGGAGAGAGAGAAGCAGGCTCCCTGCCAAGCAGGGAGCCGGACGCGGGGCTCAATCCCAGGACCCTGAGATCACAACCTGAGTCCAAGGCAGACGCCCAACCATCTGAGCCACCCAGGAGGCCCATCAGTTGCTTTTTTTTTTTTTTAATTACTTTCTATATTTTTTTTACATTTTTTAAATTTTATTATGTTACGTTAATTACCATACATTACATCATTAGTTTTTGATGTAGTGTTCCGTGATTCATTGTTTGCGTATAACACCCAGTACTCCATTCAGTATGTTATTTTTGGTTAGTAAAGTCATTCATTATTGAGAGTTCCCTAACTTAGGTTAAATGTTGGATTTCACTGAAGAGCTTGGAGGAGGATAAAGACAACCCATGATTGTCATCTTCATCAAGTTTATCTAACTTACTAAGGAATATCTTCTTCCTCACCACTCCTTGTACATTCCTCTGGAAATGGTGATATTGATAAGTGGGGCCATTGTCTCTATTAGAAGCTACAAAATTGTACCATAAAGTTAAAAATAAATAAAATTATTTTCTTTAGCATACCTACTGACTTTACATATTTTTCGAATGTTTTCAAACTACAATACTAGCTCATTGAGGACATTTTTAAAATTCATTGTCTTCAAACAATTTGTAATTTATCCATGGAATAGAAAATAGATATTGTACAAAGCAATTGGTATAAGCAGTTTGGTGTAAAGTAATTGGTAAAACTTTGCTAAATCTATGAGTAGAATTCTGTAGAGAAAGTGAGGAAGAAGACATTAATTTTGAATATAAGCACACAGTAACCAATAAATTCTTGTTGAAGTGAATTGAAATAAAAATATACATGGTATTAAATAAGACCTACTGTATAAACAAGCACTTTAACTCTACATTTTTTTTAAAAGAAAGTTTTGATATAAAATGTCAACACATCTTTATTACCAGGCTGAAAAAACTATCTTACTTTGTATTCTGGTTTTTCATATAACTTATTTTTAGCAGTCCCAATTTTACAGTTGGAACCTGCACAGTGCGGTCAATTCTTAAATCCTTAAAGAAGTGTTTTATATAAGAAACCAGATTTCCTTACCACATTAAAAAAAAGTCTTTGCCAGAGAAACAGCAATAAAGAACTATATTTTTGATCAAAGAAGTAGTATAATGTAATACCATTTAGTGCACATACATACGCAGAATAGTAGACTAAGGGAAGCTGGACTAGTTCAAACTGTCCTTAAAACTAGGAAATCAGCATTTTAAAGCTTTTTTATGTATTAATAGTCACCATGTTAAAGTAAATTATTAGATCAAAGGTTTTAACATTCTTGTCATTTTACATGTATTAATCTTTTTAAAAAAGTCATTGGGGAGGGTTTGTGCTGTGGTGAGCGCTGTGAATTGTGTAAGACTGTTGAATCACAGACCTGTACCTCTGAAACAAATAATACATTATATGTTAAAAAAAAAAAAAAAAGAAGAAGAAGAAGATAGCAGGAAGGGAAGAATGAAGGAGGGGAAATCGGAGGGGGAGACGAACCATGAGAGACTATGGACTCAATGAAACAAACTGAGGGTTCTAGAGGGGAGGGGGGTGGGGGGATGGGTTAGCCTGGTGATAGGTATTAAAGAGGGCACGTACCGCATGGAGCACTGGGTGTTTATACGCAAACAATGAATCATGGAACACTACATCAAAAACTAATGATGTAATGTATGGTGATTAACATAACATAATAAAAAAAATAATAAAATAAATAAAATAAAATAAAAAATAAAAAAGTCATAAATGATACTTTCTTTCCAGTGAGTATAGGAACCATAAGGACATTAGAGTAAGATAGTAATTAAATGTATATTGAAATCTATTGGACATCTGTACCATTATCATAAATACTATCAGGACATGAGCTAATGTATTACAACAAAAGATAACTTAGAGAAAAACAACAATCTCCCATAGATTTTTTTAATCCTATAGAATAAAATTCAAACCTTGGAGTCAAACATTCAGTACCCTCTAAACCCTGTCCCCTACTGATATTCTCAAATCTTAATTCCCAGTACTCTTGTACAAAAAGTATTTTCTCTAGAACTCGTCTTCTCTCACTCCCCTAAGGTGAATTCTCCCCTTTACATTATTACCCTGCCTTCTTTCTCTTTTTCTATTTTCATGAAATCCTACCTCTATTTAAGGGAAATTTGTGGAAACAACCTCTATGAAGCCATAAAAAACAATCCAACTTCAAAATACAAACTGGAACAAGATATTTGCAACAAAAATAATCAATAGAAGAGTATCCTAACAGTGTGTAAAGAATTAATACAAAGTAATGTAAAAATATTAATTGTGTTTAGTTTGGATTCCCCAGAAGTGGATGTTTAGAAAAGAATTTAAGCAGTAGATTTAGGATATGGTCTCAAGAAATACTTGTCAAGGGTATGTTATCAGACTATTTACTGGTATGGACAACTGGACCTTAATTTCTCTGGGGAACTCTGAGAAACAGTATAAAACATGTGTCACAGTGGTGTCCAACATAATGGGTGAAGGAGCTGAGGTATTTATAGTCTTGCTAGTCATTAGTTGAGGGCTGTTCCTGAAGGACATTAATTTCTTATGATGAGGGATATAATTTAAGTAATCTTTATACACCAAGACATATGCTAAAAAAATATTTGCAGAAAAAATGTTTATAACAAAATAGAAACAACTGTAATGTTCATTAAAAGGAGAATAATAAATTGTGGTATATTCATACAGTGGAATACTATGGTAATCAGTCATTGACATCAAAATGGGTGAATTTCACAACTCAATACTAACTTTTAAAAATTTCAGGAAAATATTCATTCATCATTCAGGAATTTGAGAGGCAAATAGGATGAGGTAGTCGGGGAGGGGCACTCAGAAGTTCTTTCAAGGTACCGCTTCTATTTATTAAATTATGTTGTGAGATACACATGTATTCTTTTAGATATATAACTTTTCATAACTAAAGATTGGGCATAGGAAGAGAAACTCAGAGTATCCCAGGAGAAGGAGGAGGGGAAACAGGAAAAGGGTGTACTAGAAGCCGAGACTGAGAGAACAATCAATGACAACTGTTGCTAGGAAGGGCTGGATACAAAATGAAATGCAGTTAATGGAATTGGGACTTAAGAGGCCATTGGAGGCGTTGGCGAGTACAGTTTCTGTGATAGAGTTGGGGTAGATGCCAGAAAACAATGGCTTGAGGAGTAATAAAAAGCAGTGAGTATAGGCAGGTCTTTAAATAATTTTGTCAGTAAATGCAAGGAGGGAGATAGGCTGTAATTTGAGGTGAAGACAAATTTGAACATTATTTAGAAGTATTTTATAAAAGAACATAGTCTTGTCTAGACCAATGATAAAGGCATTTAAAAATGTTTAAATAGAGGGCGCCTGGGTGGCTCAGTTGGTTAAGCGACTGCCTTCGGCTCAGGTCATGATCCTGGAGTCCTGGGATCGAGTCCCGCATCGGGCTCCCTGCTCTGCAGGGAGTCTGCTCCTCCCTCTGAACCTCCCCCCTCTCATGTGCTCTCATTCTCTCTCTCTCAAATAAATAAATAAAACCTTTAAAAAAAAAAAAAATGTTTAAATAGAAATTTAATTATAGGAAAAATTTAAATATTCTAAGAAAAAGTCTCCAGGAAAATCCTTGAGTTAAATCTTTTTTGGTGAAAAATATTTAAATATTTCAAATAACTATTTCATCCAACTGGTAAATTTTCCCAAAGGATAGTTCTTCAACTCTTTTAATGCCTCTTAAAGCATTTAGGATTCTGTATATTCATAGTTTCAATGTTCTTGGTTATTTTTGTTGAAAATTAATTGAATAAATTTGAATTACAGTGTACATACATTATCAGTTGGGGGGACAGAATACTTCTCCCTTCCTCTTGGACAGTTTTAGTCATCATTGCAATAAAGTATAAACACATGTTAATGATTTCATGAAAGAGTAAGTAGATATCCTTGCCTGACTATAAATGTGAATATTCTGCTGAGAAAGAATATTAAATTTAAAATTACAAAACATGGCATACCACCTGAAATTTCTATTAAAAATATCTCACTGGTGTACATAAGGTTAGGGCAACAGTAAGAGATAATGTCACTGTGACATAAATCTCCGCATAGGAGAGCAGTGTGTAGGTGGGTGAATGCCATTTATTTTAATAACAGGCAAAATTTTCAAGCTGTAACAACATGCTCAATAAATTCTTCCATTACTATGATACCAAAGGAGAGTTGAAAAATGTATTACACTTCTATTTTCTCTCCTTAGAGATATATATTTTTGTTCTGTTTCTATGGTAACATCGATGCAGTGACTAAACCTTTAACTCCTTTCTAGACTCCCTGATGGCTTCACGCAGCTTCTAAATCTGACCCAGCTCTACCTGAATGACGCCTTTCTTGAATTTCTTCCAGCTAATTTTGGAAGGTAAGAATACAAAATTTAAATGATGAAATTTTATTTCACTTCAGGTAAGTACTTTACCAGCTCCGGTAGATGAGGCTTCAAATGTGACAATTATGATTGAAGATAGGACTCATTATTATTCATTAGGTGAGACAATGTTAATTAATGAAACATTTTCCAAAATGAAGTAAAATTAGGTTTTTACATGTCACTAATAATCAAATAAATTCCAGGTGAATTAAAGAGTTAAATAAACAAAAAATAATATCAGATGTAATCTGGAAAAAATGCACATGAATATTTATGGCTCTTGGGAAATACCTCTACAGTTTAGAAACAGGAAAATATAATAAATGGATAGATATATTTGACTACATAAATACATTTAAAATAAAATAAAACAGAAGGTATTTTAAAATGAAGGTAAAACAATGAGCTGGGAAAACACTTCCACTATATATGGAAAGCAAATTATATCCTTAACATATAAAAATTCTTATAAACGAGTAAGACAAAGATCTCATTAGAAAAGAAATAGGTAAATGACACATACAAGTAATTCTTAAATAATTGTACAAATTGCTAGTGAACACATGAAGTGTTTATCCTCACAAACAATAAAAAAATACAAATTAAAATGATAATAAAGAGCTTTGTGTTCTATCATATTATAAAAACTGTTTATACAGTATAAGGAAAAAAATCTCACACACAGCTGATGGAAGTGCAGAATTTTATCACCTTCATGCACAACAGTGTGTTTTAAAAGATTTGAAAATATTTACAACTACAGCTTTTGTAATTTATTTCTAGAGTAAGATAAAAGACTGGTTCCTTGGAAGTGAAATTATGGATAATTTTTATTTTCATCTTCATATTTTCCAATATTTTCCAGGTGTTAGGCAATGAGCTATTTTTTATGTATAAAAGATATATCTTAAAAGTAAAGACATTTTACAAATATCATCAACTGTATATTTCTAAGTGATCACTTTTGAAATTGTTCAAATAATAAATTGGGTATAACTCAACACACATCTGTTGGTGTTAAGAAGAGCTCAATAGAATAATTAAGTACTTTAACTTGTAACAGCCTCATTTTATATACAGAGAGGATATCAGCATCTCCCAAGTTCCATTACTTTTGCAGATCATGATATCATACTACCTATGAACACCATATAGTTGGATAGTTTTTAAAATTCACAGATCTTCAAAAGAGCATTTGCCTAGTTTCTAAATGAGTTGGCACTTCACCATTTGTTCATAGAAACTATCATTGCCATCTGGTACTAACTGCAACAATACAAAAACTTTTGATTAATCAAATTGGAGAATATTTATCACCCTAGACCATACTCTTCTCTTAAATTTTTCTCAGTTCTCTTTTAGTGGTCCTAATGTCAAGGAAGAGATTTGGGCAAACAGAAAACATAATATCAAAACCACTTGGAATTAGAATTTAATTTTGTGTAAATTGTCTGCCAAGATATGCTCTAATTTATTATTATAGTCTAAAAAGATTTTTAACCTTCAGCTGGATAATGTAACAAAAGAATTATTGAATTTCCTCCCAAAACATGAGATTTGGTGCCCTTAAAAGCCAGAGTAAGTCACAAAATAACTTCATACTAGTACAGATGTGAGATGTGAGATATACAAAAGATGTTTAAGAAACCTCTTTTACTAACAATAATACCCATGCTCTGAATAACTGAATCACTTTATTTCATATAGAGATTAAGAGTTTTAAAATTAAAATTAGAAACTTGGTAGCAGTCACAACACAAAGAAAAGGGGAAGAGACCTAGATGAATATCTAAAAGGCAAGTAAATATGGGAGAAATAGTTCAAATACTGAAATATTCCCCAAACACCAAGAATTCAGAGAATCCAATTAATATTAGTCCTTTTTTTAAAAGATTTTATTTATTTATTTGAAAGAGAGAGAGAGCGAGAAAGCGCACAAGCGGGGGAGAGGGAGAAGCAGTTTCCCTGTGAGCAGGGAGCCTGATGTGGGGCTTGATTTCAGGACCCTGGGATCATGACCTGAGCCGAAGGCAGGTGCATAACAGACTGAGCCACCCAGGCGTCCCTAATATTTGTTCTAAAGTAGCCTCAACTGAGTACACTTTAAAGCTCAGTTATAGACATTTAACAATAGCATGTCTCACACTGTAGAGCTTAACAGGTAGCTAAGGGTGAGATGTAGGAAATTTAGTTTGGGAAACTACAGTTAGAAGAGGTTGATTAATGTACCCAATGCCACAATGATAGACTATGACAGAGTCTGGATTGCATCCAGATTCGTCTGACCACAAAGCTCAAGCTTTTAAGCACTATGCTATACTATTTGCTTTACAAGTTCATTTAGAGTCTCTTGAGGGACAGTATTGCCATATTTGAGTGAACACAGTATCTGGTATTAAGTAGATATTAAATAATCTGTTACCTACAATTAAACAACAGTGAATATATTTTTATAAAACATGAAATTTAGATTACTTGGACCCAATGATATCTTTGAATGATGTTTATTTTTAGTAAACCGATATTTGTCATTGTCCAATGTTGATGCAACCCTAATTATAATCAATTTGTATAATTCTTCAAAATCTGTAACCATGATATGTAATATTCAGACATAGTTGTTTGGATAATGCAGTGATAATTGACTTTCTCATAGGAATATCATTTTATAGAGAAATATTAAAAAGCAATTTTTTTATTCACTTCTACAGACTTGTCAAATTGCGGATCTTGGAGTTAAGAGAAAATCATTTGAAAACTCTACCAAAGTAAGTGGCTGTGTATTTTGTAAATTTTGAATTTTATTTTTAGTAGTAGAAAAAAAGGACTATTTTTATTTTGGCTATGCTTAGCCATTTTGATTGAGTTAATCTTTCTATAATTTTTTCCTAGAGCCTGAAAAGTGCAGTATACTATGAGATTCATATTAAGTAAAAATGTATTGTGCTTTATAAAACTGTGTAATTACAAGTTAAAGTGGGAAGAGTCCATTTAAGTTTCTTCTCATAGCTGAACACGCACACCAGGAAGTTACCACATTGAAACTTATGAAACTGACATTTTTATAGCTCTAAATAATCAACAGTTTCAAAAGGTTCAATCTAATCATTTGGTAGTTCTTCAAGTTAATTTATGGATTGTGATAGCTTTCAGTTTTTAAATCAAGAAGACACAAAAATATTTCATAAAAGTGATTAAAATTTTTCTAAAGATCCAAAATGGTTTGTCAGAAATTTTATATATTCTTTCAAACTGTTCTTTTTTACTAGTCTATTTAAAATTTGGTTTATATAAAAGCACAGGATATTTTTATGGGAAAAGTAATCCTCCAAATTGTAGGCAATGTTCAGTTTAATAAAATACTTTGTTTCCTCCTGCCTTGCCTTATTCATGTCCAGTAATAGAATTTTGTCTTGTACAGAAAAAAAATATTTTTGAAAGTCAAAAATTATTCAAAATGGGAAATTTTTTACCCAAATAAATCAATATGACTTGTATATGTTACAGTTAAATTACTGAAAGTACTATATTGCTATTATACCCTCCTACAGTATTGCAGAAAAATAATGAATACAGTGATTAATTTTCCAACATATAAGCAGGACTTTGAGACCTTTCAACTGCAGGACCAAAACTTAATTTTATTTTTTACTTTTTAAATACTTTCCCTAAGCTAACTAGGCTGAATTTCATTGATTTTGTTAACCAATATATCAATATAATACCTTCAAATACATTTCATATATGATATTATGTATGAAAATTCTGTCAACACAATATAACAATTTCAGTAATGATATGATTTCATTTTTAAAATATACATAGAGATTAAACATCTATTCATTCCCCCATAAGTGGAAAACAAGGAGAGAACATGAAAAGGAGGAAATATCTCCAAAGCTGGACATCCTGCAATTTTGAGTAGCTTTTCTCTAAGCCAAAGCATTATACATAGGTCTAATGGAAGGCACCTCTCCCAGGTTGGGGGCATAAACAAAGATGGGGATATGGTTGAGAGTGTTACTTGTTCGGCAGTAATCTTCTGCAAATGCAGCTAGTTGCCAACATTGCCATCCCTAAAGCTTTAAATGTCTACATTTAAAATAGAATGGAAATATGGCTAAGTAGAAACCAAACCACAGCAAAAGAGCGGTTGTCCCCTTCATCTAAATGTATACGTTTAGGTCAAGAAGAAAATATTGAGTATGTGGAGGAAAATCCTTTCCCCTCTGCTTTCAAATAATAGTTTTGATGTAAATATAAAATAAATCTGACACAAATTATCAGGTTTTTAAGTATATATATATATATATATATGTATATATACATATATATATTTCTAAATAGAAATTTTAAATACAAATTAAAATCTGACCATATATTGATAATATGGACTTAATATGAGGTAACTGTGTTAACAGTTCAGAGTAATGATGCTCATAGTTGTTGCAGGGGTATTCTGCAGGCTTTTAAACTATGGCCCACTATCAAACAGAATAAAATTATTAGAATAATATGGATTTAACTATGTCTGGCATTAAAAAACATTGTAAAGATGTGTAGAAATGACACTGGGTCTCCTTGGCAGACCGTTATATATGTATAAGTTGTATAGCTATTTTAGTTTTGCATTTTAAAAAATCATTTTCAAAGTTATATCTAATCTAGTATGTTATTTTTTAACTTATAGACAAAAATCTAAAGAATTTTTATTCTTTATATAACAAACACACACACATACATAAAATACAGAGAACTGTATTTAACTTTGGTTTCTATAAAATGAGAACTGCATAAAGTTTTGTCTTGAATCAAAATAAAATTTTTCACTATGTATTAAATATAGTACCTTCTATTCACCAATTTAGACCGGTAACTAAGAGATATGGGAGACTTTCTACTATCCTTTATTTTTTACTTCCAATGAAAATAAAGGAAAAATGTCATTTTAGGGAAAACAATTTTAGTTTTATAATGATTACTCCAACAAGAGATAGCTCATGCTTTCCTCAGAGATACAAACAGGATGCTAAGTCTTTATTGGTTCCTCAGTGATTTTCTCTTCTTTTCATTTTGTCTTAAAAGTCAATCTGTGCAAAATGTGAAAATATGTAAGAATTACAATATAACCTACATTAAAATGTGTATCCTTTCAGTAAACTAATATTTTGATATATGAGACATTTTGATATATGCAGATTGTGGGACAAATTTTTTTTGTTACTACATACAAGTTTCTATTATAAACTTTCTTAAACTGTTCCTTTATGATCATTCTTCTAGGTATATGAATGAGTGAGAAAATTAAATTCCTCAGACACACATTTGCTTAAAAATCCCTGAAACAGTAGGTCTTGATTATGTGTAATAGTTGAGGATATTGAACATCTGAAAAAAATGGATAAACAAAAAGAAAACTTTTAGATTTCACGGTACAATTTTCCTCATAGCAGAATTATCTCCGAAATTACATTTTTTGAAGGGAAGTAAAAAAAAATGAGTTTGTTCCCATTTTGGAGTTTTTACACTAGCTATTTCTCTATCTAGAACTCTCTTACCACAAATCTTTGCATGGCTAGACCTTACTTATGATTCACATCTTTCTTCAGATGTTGCCTCTTCAGAGTACATCACATAAGTGTGTCCCTTCTTTGCCTTTATGCCATTCCACTATTCCTTTTGATTTTCTTCATATTATTTATGGTTCTGTGAATTATTTTGACTCTTTGTTTACTTGGAGATGATCTCCTCAG
This sequence comes from Phoca vitulina, assembly GCF_004348235.1. Taxonomy (NCBI): domain Eukaryota; kingdom Metazoa; phylum Chordata; class Mammalia; order Carnivora; family Phocidae; genus Phoca; species Phoca vitulina. Next base: position 44,751,323 of record NW_022589705.1, on the reverse strand, counting down.
GAGAAGTTCTATTAAGAAGACTTTTTTCCTCTGTTTTGCTACTGCTGAATTTCCAGTGCCTAAAACAGTATCTGGCAAATAGTTAACAATAAATAAACAAGAGTGCTAATATGTTGATTCACAATTAGAAATATTTGTTATATGACCTGGACATATTGTGTCACTTGATTACTTTTTGCCATTGAAAATTATATGAAATATCAAATATTATAATCAGATGAGTCTCTCAATAGCAGATAGCTGAGTTTAGATTTTTAAACCTACACATAACAAACACACACACATACGCACACACATGCTCCCTCTGGTGGCTTTAAGTTACACATAGTAGCCAAGGCATGACAAGGGAGGAAAATAATTTCAAATTAAGGAAATTAATATTTATAACAACTAAAGAAACCTGAAAAGTAGTGTAACTTATTTCTTTGCTTTTTCATTAAAATGTGATACATTTAGTCAAGAAACATAGTTTTGCCAAGATAAAAATGAAAGGATAGAACAATTTTTTTAAATGAAATTTAGGAGGTGCCTGGGTGGCTCAGTCAGTTAGGCATCCAACTCTCAGTTTTTGCTCGGGTCATGATCTCAGGGTCATGAGATTGAGCCCTTCATCGGGTTCCATGCTCAGCATGGAATCTGCTTGAGATTCTCTCTCTCTCCCTCTGCCCCTCCCCACCTTGCACTCTCCCTCTCTCTCTAAATAAATAAATAAATAAATCTCAAAAAAATAAAATAAAATGAAATTTAGGAATTGTTTCCGTGGAAGTAATCTAACAGCATATAAGTAGTGATAATGGTGAGTTTTATTTTTAAATAAAAATTCCTCTTATTTGTGAGAATGCCTAAGGACGCACACACAACATACATATAACTATTCACAAATGGCACTGAAACATTATACCTCATCTGGACATTCTCTAAGACAAAAGATCCCTTGAATTATAAATATAAATTAAAACCAGAGCTACATTAAAGCATTATTAATAAGAGACATTAGATTAGGAAAGTCAAGAAAAGACTAAGGGGTTATTTCAGACTGAAGAAGACTAGAGAGACATTATAACTAAAAGCAGTAATTCTGAATTGTTTCTTTCGCTATAAAAAAATTATTGGTACAACTGGTCCACTTGCGTGGAGCCTGAGGATTATATGGTAGCCATGTAGCAATGTAAATTTCCTAATTTGGATGGTTGTATTTTGATTTGGTTGGAGAATGTTCTTGTCTGCAGGAAACATACACTGAAATACTTGGAAATGTTGAGGCTCCAGGATTGCAATTTATTCTCAAGTGGTTCAGAAAAGTTATTGGTACAGTACTTTGAAACTTTTTGTAATTTTATGATTGTTTTAACATAAAACTTTATTTTAAAAAGCTGTTTTAAAATAGAAAAACTTTGCAAATAAAAAGAAACACTATCACCGTGGAGAAAATGATCAGCTTCATTTTTTAAATACATGTATATATTGAGGACAAGGGGAGAGTTTCATTTATGTACTAAAATGATTCTATAAAAATGAACATTTTAGGGATAAAGGTTCTCCATATATGATGATATATATGTATTGCAGATTTATTATTTTCCAACCTAAATGGTAATAAATATGCTATATTTGTAATTATCACTCAAATTTTTATTCATTTGCAAATACATGTTTTCAGTTTTCATGTAAGTTCATTTTTCTTTTTAAGTAAGATTACTTTATAGGCAGATTACAAAAATATAATGTACTTGTCATGATTTCTCTTTTAAAACCTCTCTTCCTTTGTTATCTATTTTACTACCAGTTATCACTGTCAGAATAATGAAGAAAAAGTCATAAAATAATATGCTTTCTGAACTGGACAGGTGTGACTAAGTCATTTTCTATTCTCATTTCAGTACCCTATTAATGAATTATCTCATTTGGCATTACTGTACAAGTTGCTTCAATGAAATACATCAATAGGTTCCTTAGTGCTATTGTAACAAAAAATTCCATTGTCAGGCACAGCTTACAGAAAAGCTTTTTGATGTTTCTATTAACTCTATTTTTGTGACTGTAATACATAATTGGATACAATGTATTTTTATCATCATATTACCTTATGCTTTTAGGAATGTATATCAATTTATAAGACATGGTGTTTTGTTAAACACATGGTACCATCCCATTCTGGGTGATCTTTCTCAAAAGTGACAATATAACAAGCTAACTAACCAAGGGTAACCATATTAGTGACCTTTGGTTTTAGAGAGTTGCGTTTAGAATGAGGTATTTTCTTTACTTCTTCTCACCTGGTCTTATATTTTAAAATAAAATTAAATAAGTGATAATTATGACATTCTATACTTAAAAGCATTCTGTAAGTTATAACTCATTATAACAATGTGATTATGAGAATCCCTTCTAAAATATCAAACACACTTTCCAAGATTCACCAAAGGAAAGGTTGTGAGCTCTCTGTCTTCTGAACTAATTTGTACTTCTATTTAGCCTTATACTCTCGACATAAAATTAAGACTTGGAATATTATGGTTAGCTAACGTTATGTCAAGTCCAGTCAAGAGCGAGAGAGAGGGCACAAAAGGCAAATAAAACCATGGAACCAAAAATTTTTTTTCAGAGTATTTCAATTAATAGCCAGTCTGATCCCTAATGAATGAATTTACCAAAAGATGAAAACTGCCTGATATAATAGTGAGGTTGAAAATGGATGGCTTCAGTTTCATAAGAGCTTAAGACTTCGTCTCTCACAGAACAATTAGCCTGTATGTGGCTCTATTTCACCTGAGAAGAGCCATAGTGTACTGCAATGGGTATATACTTTATAGTCAGACAAACCTGGGTTTCTGTTTAAGTCCTTGCTGCTTGTTTATGGATTATCTAACTTTTCTGAACTTCAGTATCATCATTTTTAAAGAATACTCAGTGGTCATTACCTCCATTAAACTGGAAAATATGTTTTGGGTAACAGTTGATGAAATGAGTCTTGTGATCATTTAAAACTAGAGAAATATTTAAACAAAAGTAGTTATATTATGGCACTTAGAAAACTTGAGTGTGTTTTAAAAAAATGCATGAATTATATATTTTTATTTTAACTCATAAAAATCTCTTTATTAGAAAGGGAATGGTGGGTTTTTATTATTTACTTTATAACAAAGTCTCAAAAATAATGTGGGATGCTAATATGCCTTTCTTATATCTCAAGCAGTACTATAATGAAAACTCACATAAATGATTGTTTCTCTTTAATAAAGTATATAAAAACTTTAAATATCTAGTTATCAATTCTTAAGGACTTTTTTCTTTTTAAGATTTCTAAAATTTTAAAATTGGGTAAACTGAACTCAAATTGTAAAAGACATGATAAAAAAATAAACAAAAACTCTCAACAAGCACCATGAGGAACATATCCACCATTTATGACTTCCTGTACTTTTATAAATCCATTCACTGCATATTTGCAAATTCAAATTTAATGTGGATGATTGCTCCTTGCCTTATGGATAAATGTAGTATCTTTACTAAAGATATGTTCTGAACATCATTGGCCAAGTATTGATCTTGGTTTCAGAGTCTTGGGCCAGAAAATATACACAAAGACACAAAAGACCTAGTTAACAGATCTACCCTTATGGTCTCAGATATTACCTCTGTGGTGGTGACTTGTAAATATTTACATGAATTCCAATTCTGTATTCTAATAGGCAGATCTCAAATGGAATTTTCACCAATATCAAAACCAAAATCATCTTTATCTCTCTCTTCCACCCTTCACTTGATAGCAAAGCCAAACCAAACCAACCAAAACAAAACAGAAATCCCGGGTTTTTAATTATATGTTGCCTAATGACAGTACCACCCACCTAATTACAGAAATTAGAAATTTCAATCCTCTTTTTCCTGTCCTACTGCCCCCAGATCCACTGGCCATGAACTTATGTCACATGCAAGAACTCTTTCCTTTGTTCTGTCACTGCCTAGCTTGAGGTCCTTAATATTACTTGCCTTAGCCCCAGTGACTCCTTCCTCTTATCTCTCCCATTGGAATTCATCTCCTGTTCTCAGAGCTTCCTTACTAAAACACACCATGATACATGTCAGTTTAAAAGCTCACAATGACTGTTCACCGATCACAGAAGACAAATAGGTCAAGACCCTTCGTAGTTTGGAGTCAGCATTTCTAGTGCCGTCACCTCTCAATATTACCATCCCACAGGATCTCTCTGCTACATCCAATATACAATGCACCTTTGTATTTCCAAGCATTTCTTGGAATCTTCCCCTTTTCTGTCTGAAAAACTCCAAATCATCCCTTAATTTTACCATTACTTTCACTGTGAAATTAGCCATAGATTCTGCAGTCAGAGTAGTCGCTTAGAAAATCTGTTAGAGATTTTCCAAGGCAAAGTTTTCACAGGAATTTTGATCTGATTATAGTTTGACTCAAAAACCTTGTAATAAGCTTCAACTCCATTGTCCAGCTATCAAGTAAGCAAAGCTAAACAGTATGCTTTTCTTTCCCAATTACAAATTTTGTAATGGCACACAGTCTCAGCAGTAATGGACACTCAAAAGGTACTGGTGAATTGATCTTCGCTAGCATCCTTTTATAGTATTCTAGTAAGTGCAGAAAAATCTGAACTTCAGGAGACAGATTTTACTCCAGCATTTAAAAAGATTTCCCTGCCACCCATGTTTTGATTTTTACTTCTAAAAAGGATCCTTGATGAGTAAATAACAAACCATAGTTGGCTCAATAAGACCAATAAAACAGATGAAATATATCTCTTTATAGATTTTTTTGCTTTCTTTATGTTTCCACTCTCCTCTCTACTCAACTCAGGGTTAATTCAGGTCTTTCAGTATGCAAAATACATCCTTAAAAAGCTTGATTTTCTGCTGAACAGACGCAAGAGAAATATTTCTAAGTTGCTATGTCTCCCACAGTTTGTTCTAAAAAATGGGATAGAAAATATTATGCTACATGAATTAAAAGGTAAAAATAATACACTTAGGGGGCACCTGGGTGGCTTAGTCGGTTGAGGTCTGACTCTTGGTTTCTGATCAGGTCATGATCTCATGGGTCCTGAGATCAAGCACTGCATGGGGCTTTGAGCTTAAGGAGGAGTCTGCTTGAAAGTTCTCTTCCTCTGCCCCTCCCCCCACTCGCATGCATGTGCTCTTTCTCTTTAAAATAAATTTTTTAAAAAGAATACATTTTCCACTAAGAAATGTTCAGTAGTAATTTAGATAAATGAATTTATGTGTTTTAATTACATTAAAATGCTATGAAGTGTATTGATTCTTCTGATTATAGTGAAACATATCTGAATTAAACAAGTTTCTATAAATAAAAACTTTATTTTGATTAAATGTTTCATGAAATTTCCAGAAGCAAAAGAAAAAGCATTTCCTATACTAAATAAAATCATAAAGAGCATCTCTTTAATTATTACATCCAACTAAGTGGATATGCATTTTAATATATATACTTTCTTTTTATAAAAGAAAGATCTCATACCTAAAGGCTCTATTTAAAAGAGAATATAAAATTTAAAACCTTTGGCTTTCCATTGCTTGTACAATAACATGCAAACCACTAAATATAATATTCAAGACCCTTTGCAGTCTGACCTCTACCTTCCCTCCAAACAGTCCCCACTTAATTCTCTTAAATACGACTTGTAGGTTTGTGCTTCTGCACATTTACTGATATGTTCTCACTTTATATAATGAACAAGTCAGTTTAAAAATAACTTTAATTAAATACACATGTATCTAACGTGTCAGACACTATTATAGGTGCTAGAGGATATGCCAATGAGTAATAGAGACAATGAGCAATATTGTCCTATTCTTCAATACTTTCAAGTCTGATGGAAGGAAACAGACAATAAACACAAGTAAGAAATAAGATACATAACTGTTTTAAAGAAAATGGGATGTTATTATAGAAAGTGTTTGTGTTTTGGGGGTTTTTATATTTAATTGGTGGATTGTTGCTTTTGGGTTTTTGTTTTGTTTTGTTTGTTTATTGGTTAGACTGGTCAGGGAAGACCTTTGTAAAAAAGGTAGCATTTTGTACTTAGATTTGAATAATGAAAATGATTTGGAGTTCTAGAGTAAAAGCAAAAACAACAAAAGCCAGCAGGTGTAAAGCTCTTGTGATGGGAGTAAGCCCAATGTATCTGAGTATAAAAACACCAGTAGCTGGAACATAGTGAGCATGGAGTGAAGGAGTATGAGATGAGATAAGAGTCAAGTGGGGCAAAATTATAAAGTGCCTTGTGAGCCATGTTTGAAAATTAGGATTATATTTTGATTGAAATGGAAAGCCATTTGAGGATTTGAGCAAGGGAGAAGTGTGATTTGATTGAAGTTTTACAAAGATCAGTATGGCAGTTCTACAAAGAAGGGGTTTTAGGTGGACAAAATGAAAGAAGGACACCAATTAGGAAATGATTGCAATAGTAAAGATAAAATATGATGATGGCTTTGTCTAAGATTGTATCTGTGAAAATGGTGAATGGTCAGATTTGAGATCCATTTGGAAGAAGAGGCTTTCTGATGGAAAGAATTTGTGATGAGAGCAAAAGATAGGAATCAAGGAAATTTCCCAAAGATTAGGTTTGACTAACAGGATGGATAGTGGCGAAATTTTCTCATATAGAGAAAATTTGAAGAGGAGCAGATGAAGGGAATCAGAAATTTGATATTGGCAGTGGAAAGTTTGAGATGCCTATTAGACAATCAAGTGTAGGCAGTTGGGTACATAAATCATATGCTCAGGAAGATAGAGATACAATTTTAAGAGTCTTCACTGCATGAGGATATTTAAAATTCAGACACTGGTTGAAATAATCAAGGGAGAGAATATAGAAAAGAAACGAGAACACAGAACTGAACCTAGAACCCTTTAACATTTGCAGTTCAAGCATGGAAAGTGACCCTACAAACCTCAGAGTAAACAACCAGTGTTTTGTAGGAAAGTGACCTACAAAAGAATCTCAGAGTGAACGAATGAGAGTTAAGAAGGAAACCAAATGCGAGAAGTACACAGAAGTCTAAAAGAGGAAGAGAGGAGTCAATTGCATCACCACTTAGAGGTCAAGTAAAATTGGAATAGAAAGCTAAGCATTGGCATTAGCAAGATATAGATCATTGATAAGAGCTATTTCAGTAATGCATTATGTGAAGCCTCATTGGAGTGGTTTAGGAGAGAATACGGATTAACAAAAGATGACAAGTACAGACAATTCCTTGAAGGAGTTTAGTTGCAGAATAACAGTAAAAAGCCAGCAGTAACTGGATGGGGATATGGTATCATGGAAAAGATTTTTAAGATGGATAATGTCAAGGCATATTTGCAAGCTGATGGGAATAATCCAGTAGAAACAGAGAAAACAAAGATGCAGAAGAGAAATAATTATAAGACCAAATGCTTGAGGAGGTGATGGAATGGGATGGAGAACACAAGTGAGTGATGTAGCTATAGAAGCAAAAATCCTTCTAACATGGAAACATAAGGGTCCTAGAGAAAATGGATATAAACATAGATAGCTGGCTTGGGAATAGAAAACTAAGAACATTCTCAACTAACTGCTTTGCATTTTCTCTATGAAATATGAAGAAAAGTTATCACCTGAGAGTGATAGGAAATGTTGGAGATTTGAGGGGATGTGAGAAAGTGTGAAAGAGTAGTTGGCTTATAGAATGGGAAAGTGAATATACCAGGGTGATGTCACAGAATCATCTGGCAGTGTTGATTGTCCATTTGAAATTTAAATTTAGTTTGAAAGAAATCCATGGAGCAAAGTTGAGCAGTCTTCTTCAGAAAGTCAGATAGTTTGCTGCACGCACAACAGGAAACAGCTGACTGGGTTTTGCCGGGTACTCCCAGTGGAGGAGGAGAGGAACAAGGGAACTCACCCTGTTGACAGGAGAGTGCCAAGTGTCTGGGACTATAGAATCTCAGAGAGAGAATAGAGGTAATTGAGGATGTGAAACAGGAAGGAATGTTTATTTGCTCTTCTGTCTTTTTGATATACAATCAAAGTTAATCTTTAAAATAGAATCCTATGTCAGTTTTTCTATCAAGTGTCTTTGGACACAACGGCACAAGTAATTATTCCTTACCTTTGCTACCATAACATTGTGTGCATTCCTCTGACTTGTCTAAGAGTATGTCACCAATGGGGCGCCTGGGTAGCTCAGTCATTGAGCGTCTGCCTTCGGCTCAGGTCATGATCTCAGGGTCCTGGGATCAAGCCCCGCATCGGGCTCCTGCTCCGCGGGAAGCCTGCTTCTCCCTCTCCCACTCCCCCTGCTTGTGTTCCCTCTCTCGCTGTGTCTCTCTCTGTCAAATGAATAAATAAAATCTTAAAAAAAAAAAATAAGAGTATGTCACCAAGATTGTGCATGTGTAATGGGAAGAACTATGCCTTATTTTTATCTTTATATTGACAACAATGTGGGGCAAAAGGAAAGTTCTCACAGAGCATCTGCTGAATAAAAGCAGGCAGTGCAGTATGGAAAGGAGTGCTTCAGTGCCTAGAACGATGCCAAGCCCTTGGTGGGCACCTGGCAAATACCTGATTGATTGTAAGGACCAGAAATGAATAGGAAGTCAAAGTCTGCGATATTTTTTTCATTAAATAATAATACGTACTCTTGTACTCTCGTACTCTCTCTCTCTCTCTTACTCTCTCTCTCTTTCAAATAAATAAATAAAATCTTTTTTAAAAAAGAAAAAATATCAACTCTGGATATATTCTTTTTTTTTAATTTTTATTTTATTATGTCATGTTAATACCCATACATTACATCATTAGTTTTTGATGTAGTGTTCCATGATTCATTGTTAGCGTATAACACACAGTGCTCCGTGCAGTACGTGCCCTCTTTAATACCCATCACCAGGCTAACCCATCCCCCCACCCCCCTCCCCTCTAGAACCCTGTTTGTTTCTCAGAGTCCATAGTCTCTCATGGTTCATCTCCCTCTCCGATTTCCCCCCTTCATTTTTCCCTTCCTGCCATCTTCTTCTTTTTTTTTTTTTTTAACATATAATGTATTCTTTGTTTCAGATGTACAGGTCTGTGATTCAACAGTCTTACACAATTCACAGCGCTCACCATAGCACATACCCTCCCCAATGTCTCTGGGTATATTCTTTGATTATGTTTCCTTATAAGAAAATTTATTATAAAACTTTTTTATGGAATGAATTTCCATAGCATTATGTAAAATGAAAATGTATTCTAAAGAAAGAAGTAATGAAGGCACAGTGTATTGCGAGGCAATATGGCCTTTTCTAGACTGCCAAATGTTATTGCCAGGGAAGCAAACCATTTAAAACACTTTGTGTCTGAATATCCAAAATGCAATTATAATTTGCTATAGACAGATTTTACCAAAGTTTCTGTGGCTTCTAAATGAAATGTTTACAAAATTTTTAATCATGCACGATACCCAAATGCAACTACTTCACATTCCCCTGATGAGAATGCTATCGTGAAAAACAAACAAACAAACAAAAACCACTAATAGATGAAACACAGTGTGTTCCATTGTTGTGTTGAAGGAACCATTATTTGGTGGTTCGTGATCTATCTGAAATTGTAAAATAAGCCATGTTTTTATGGAATTGTCTTCTACTTGAGTTATTAAGAAACTACCACCTCTTATTTTTTTCTTTTAGATATAATTCTTGATAGAAAATTTTGCATTTAAAGTAAGTATTGAGTTGTCATAAGAAGTATGCTGAAAGAGTCTAATCCAAGATGAAGACAGAACTAAAACTCAGCAAACTGTGGGATAAAGTAGATAAGAAATACAAACTCAGTAGATTTGAGCAGTGAATAGCTGTTACCATTTACAGTAACAATGAAAAACCTGAAATTCTTGCTTCAGTTTTAATTCAGTAATTTACATAATATTTTGTATATTCTTTATCAAATATAATGATTAACATTCCATATTGGTTCATAAGTAAAGTTTACTCCTTTATAAAATCTAGCAGATGTTCCATTTATAAGGCTTTGGATAGATGATACAAAATCCCATTAAATAAACTGATTATGTTTGCTATTCCTAGTCCACCTGCAAAATAAGTTTTAAATGAGTAAATCAACATAGTTTTGTCTTAACTCTAGCCTGTTTATAAGTTGAGACCTTGGATATAATTGTAACAAGGATAATTAACTTCCCTAAGTTTCTTCCATTGGTTTCTTTTTTCCATCTGTATTTTAAAATAGAAATACATACTGACTTTTTTATCTGTAATTACCAGACAAGGAAGATGAAACAGGAATATGAATTTTTTGGTATATCATAAACTATTTTTTAACCATTATATTTGGGATGACATGATACAATGAGAATCCAAAAATCTTTAGTAAATTCACACAGAATAAAGTTATTGCTTCACAAGTATGCATTAAAAAGTAATTATTGTGGAGCACCTGGGTAGCTCAGTTGGTTAAGCGTCTGCTTTTGGCTCAGGTCATGATCCTGGGGTCCTGGGATCAAGCCCGTGTGGGGCTTCCTGCTCAGTGGGGAGTCTGCTTCTCCCTCTTCCTCTGCCCCACCTCCCCACTTCGGCTCTCTCTCCCTAATAAATAAATAAATAAAACCTTTTTAAAAAAATTATTGCTTTGAAAAACAAATAGCTATTAGATGAGCTATTCCAACAGTTTTAATAGTAAAATTAAAAATCTTTTAAAATCCAATGCAGATTTCCAAAATATACCAGTATTTTAAGAAATCAGAAGTTCAAAAAAAAAAAAAAAAAAAACAAAAATTCACTTGATGATATATATCTTTTTAAGTTTACAAAATCAAATCTGGGTTCTTTTTCCTTAACTCACCCTACATCAGGAGCAGGAAAAGCACCATGGTCATGTGGAGGAGACTTGGACTTTAAAGTAGGCAAACATGAATTCAAATCTCTTCCATGACTTCGTACCTGTGTCCCTTAGAGCACATGATTTACCCTCTTCAAACTTCAGTTTCCTATAGGTATCATGTACTTAGGCATTATAGATAATATAATATGTATATTATACCCCAAAGTGTTTGCACATAGTTGATGCACGCTAAATGAAAGTGCTTCTTAAGCTTCAGAAGGAAGGAACAAAAATGAAGCCAAGAGAAACTTCTCACAGGGAATCAAATATTGCAGTATTCTTTGCTCACGATAAAAAGAAATTCAGAGCGAAGGGAGCCATACCCATGTAAGCTACACCAGTATTACCATGCCAGGTCACTCCTGGTGTTCTCTTTTCTCTTTTCCCTTTCATCTTCTGAGTTGGTAACTTTGACAGGGCTCTGGATTCCAAGTTTACCTATTCTACCTCTGCTTTGTCTGTCGTACCTCCCAGTGGCAGTCACACAGCAGGAGTCAGGTAACAACTGCTCAGGAAGCCAAAGTACTGATATTAGAATCACCCCCTCTGGCCCACTAACCATGAGTCATAAGATATTTGCACTAAATTGCTGTGGCACAAGTGTCCATTCTGCATTTCCTGAGTTATCTGACCTCTTGTTCCTCGGGAACTGTTCTCTGAGTCCTTATATTTATTGTAGTAACCTCTTCAATGCCTGGCATCCTTCCTGGCATGGAGTTGAACAATTGATCAATAATTGTTAAATAAGTGAAGAAATAAATGTCATTTGTTTTCACAGAACACATATTTTGACTTGGAACCAGAAGTCCTAGTGATATACCTACAGCGTAATACACCCAGACAATATTTGTCAGTGTTCCCCTGTGCTCCATACTGTGAATCAGACATCATGTGTCTCATATTCTCATACTGAAATCTGGCAAACTTACTCAGATCAAAATGTAACCAACCAACTCCTTCAGTAGATATATGGGTCATTAATGTGACTGAAGAAAGATGTGTTTACTTATAGAAATAATTTTTGAAAATTTTCAAATTATTGCTTTTGGTTCACACAGTGGATAATGAAGATCTGTAGATTTATATGCTGCTAATATTTATACATTTTGTGATACTTCTAAGGTCAAGTATTCAACTCTCTTTGTTGTTTCCATGCTTAGGTGATAGTAAATATAATAGCATGTTTTATGTCAGTTTTAAGATCTATTATGTTTTCAAACTTTTTTTGTCTTAAAAATACAATGTAATTACTTGAATAACCATGAAGATCATATAGAAATAAATTCAAGACCTTCATCTAGAATTATATCTGGCTAATTTAGAAAAGTTGCTCTTAGAATGCTGTGGCATAGGAAAACCCCATCAATATTTCACAAGCATGCCAAATGCAAGTAACATATAAATGTTATTTTTGCCTCAATCGAACGTTCTTATCATTATGGCAGTGAGCATCAGGCAGAATATTGTCCTGACTGGGGACTCTGACAGTGGGTGGAATGGGGTACAACTTCTGTAAATAAGAGGATAGAACATACAGTCAGTCAAGTCAGTACCAAAAGAAGATGGTGTGCCTATTGAAACAAGTGATAATTTTTCTTCTGAATATATTCTAATTCAGGTAAAGGTAGTAAACAGTCTTATTCAAAGAGGCAAAAAAAATGCATAAGGATGAATAAGGAATAATTAGTGTTATGGATGCTTTCATAAATACAGTGTGATATTGTTACATTCTCATAGTTATTGCACTGAATTATTCCTGACTTGTTTAATGTTGCCATGAATCTTTTAATATGTTCAAAGCATGCCACCACAGCTTATAGTGTGAGAAAAGCTATAGAGAATACAAAATAAAATACAAACTTCTGCCTATAATAATCCATTTGAATTTATGAAAATTTAAGGAGTAGTTCTATATGTTTGACTTGATTTAAGAATCCAATTCCCTACTGCAACTGGTTGCATGGTGAGTCTTCTTATTAGGCAATTTCAATAGAGAATCACTGGTGGTAAGGAAAATATTTAGCAAAGATCCCTTTTCCTGATTGTGTGACCCAGAAAGAAGAGTTATTAAAATGATAATCCTGCTCCATATAGATTCAAAGATAACTTATTGTTTTTTATAGGAAGACTATAATTTTTTTCAATCACTGTACACACAGAACTCAGTTTACTGGAATTTCTGTCTACATCCAACAAAGAACTCCTTTACACAGAAACGAGAAGGGTAAAACTTGAATTGTATTTGTATTCCAATCAGGGTTTAATAGAAAATGACACTAACAATCCAAGACAAACTTTATACAGATCTGGAAAGGATAAAGTTAAGGAAGTGGTTTTTGCAACTATAAAATGTACTTTAAACCCTAGGTAACTGATCAGGAAATAAATGTCACTATTCACAAGCAAAAGTAAGCTCCACTGCTCCCCCCCAAAAAGGTTTGCTGGGTCAACCCAAACCCAAATCTACTGCTTCATATACAACCCATAATATTGCATGTTTCTGCTGAAAGTGGCTCAGTTTGTACCATCTGTGTATATGAGGATTACATTAGTAAATGTATCAGAATTGATTTTTGATCATTTCCAACAATTAGATGAAGACAAATTTAAATACTTCTTAATTTGCAGACAACACATCCATTGTGATTCTTGCATTATCCAGATTAAAGTTTATTCTTTAGCTTTTCTAACATATTATATTAGTATTACATACCTCATAGTAGATTTACTATATATGTGTTATCAAAATGATCATTATTATATTAATTATGATCCCCAAAACCAATATTCTATTGACAGACAGCTAACCTGAATATTCTGTCTTCTCTTTTCGTTTAGTACAGGTTTTTGTTATAAGTTGAGCCAGGAATTTTTCTTCCTTTTTATTTTTCTCTGGTAGCAGTTAGGTTAATGGATTCTGAATTTAAGTCTCTTTCTTTTGACAAGTGTAAATTAATCACTTTTGGGGAAGCTTTTCTTAGTTAAATTATAAAAACTTAAATGTTGTCAACCTTTCTCTAAATGTAATGATTTTGTTAAGAGCTAGCAAAGCTGAGAAAGGAACAAGGACTCCAAAACAGTATGGAAAGTTTCTCTATACTGTCAAATACAGTGTGTTAATTTTGACCCATTTTTAAATCAGCAAAAAACTTTCCTAGAGAATCAGTTAGATTTCAGTAAGATGTGTTAATATTTGAAGAAACTATTAATCTTTTATTACTAAGTTAAATGGAGCTAAATGATGTGAACAGACATTTATACTGAATATATTTATTTCATAGTCATAAGTGATAGTCAACTTATGAGTTCAATTCTCTTTTTTCCAATGTTTCCCACAATTCACAAAACTTAATTCACCATTCTATTTCTCTTTTATTTTTCTTTCTTCATGCAGACATTGATTCTCTGATAAGAGTTTTTTTTTTAATTGCTTTGTTGTTGCTCTTGTCTTTAATTTGAAAAGGCTCATTGGATGAAATACGTATTCTTTTATTGGATTGTTTTGCTAAATGGTTGGCTGTCATTGTATTTTTTGTTTGGATCATTTTTTTTCCATATTGCGTGGAGAACCTCTTGCTATCCAGAAGAATCCACGGCCTTCTAGCTTGCTTATTTAAATCTTATATCTATTCTCCCTTTAAATATTGTTAAGAAGCAATACTGCTGGACAATTTACAGTTGTTACTTAAAACTGATTTCTTGCCTATAAATTCTTCAGGAGCACTAGTAATAATAACAGCCAACATTTCACAGGGTTTTATACCTGCCAGGCACTGTACGAAAGTGTCTTTTATTATCGGTATATTTAATCCAAATAGTATGACTGTAATATAGATACCGTTATCAGTTTACATTTTATAGATGAGGAAAATAAAACTTAAGGAGGTTAAACAATTTGCCCAATATTGTATAACTCTTAAAGGTAGATAAGGTTTCAAAGATAGAGCTGTCTTACCTATAAATCAGATAGAAGAAACTGATAGTAACAGTTATATTACTTGTTAACCATACATTCATACTTATGTACACTTAGAGAGTCTAAGCCCTAATATACTACTAAAATTTTCAACATGGTTGGAGACAAGATAAATATATGAATATCAATATTTTTTCCATTCTAGGAAAAAAAGATGAAAGAAACTGAAATAAATATTCCATTTCCAATAGAAACCAAGACTAACTAATATTTAGGAATAAATTTAACAAGGAAGGCATAATGCTTATGAAGGAAGACTATAAATTTTTTTTTTAAGATTTTATTTATTTATTTGACAGAGAGAGACAGCGAGAGCAGGAACACAAGCAGGGGGAGTGGGAGAGGGAGAAGCAGGCCTCCCGCGGAGCAGAGAGCTGGATGCGGGGCTCGATCCCAGGACCCTGGGATCATGACCTGAGCCGAAGGCAGACGCTTAATGACTGAGCCACCCAGGTGCCCCAAGACTATAAATTTTAATTAAAGGTCATAAAAGAAGATCTAAATGAATGGAAAGATATATCATTTCTTTTATGGGAAGATTGATATCGTAAAATGTTATTTCTCCCAAAATTACTCATTAATGAAGTTCAGTATTTATTTAACCCATCTTCCCTTATAATTCCAAAGACTTTCAATTGGACAGTATAATCTTAGAATTTATGAGACAGTCTAGCTTTCTGGAATTTTTAGTTCTCTGACAAGTAGGACAGGTTTATCAGGTCAAATTCCTTGAGTTTGAACGTTCTCTACTGAGATAACGTTTCATTGTGAAAATCCAGTGGTTAAGTATTTTTATAGAAGGACAACCTCTGGCATGTCTGATACAAAGGGCACTTCATACCTTGGATGGTCATTAGTTAGTACAACACCTTCCAAAATTAACCACAAAGTGTCCTCAGTAAAGAAGTCTATTTTTCCCTCTTCTCATCTATTGCACGATGGGAATACCTACAGCCCAAGACAGGGTTTGAAACACAGATCTGAACTCAACCGTGTAGTCTAGGTTGAACATTAAAAAGTGGTAGTAGATCCTTAAATATGACATAGAGGTTATTTTGCCAGGCAAAACTATTGGATGAGATACCAAAAGAACTGGGCCTCTTTCAACAGAAGTGAATCTATTTTTACAAGAAAGCAGATATTAAAACAGCATTGAAGTATTATAGTGAAGAGTACAGTAGAAGAGTCCAGATTTCCAGATTTCTGCCTAGAAATAATTAGTCCTGTCTAGAGCCTGCCAATAATTAACAGTCATGCTGTATTTGGATGACCACATTAATAGAAAATTTTGAACCAGAGGTGCATCTCCTGGCCCTGAATAGCAGCAGGAGGTATTGGGAAGACTCTCAACAAATTTCATCAACTGAAGATACTGTCAAATAAGGAATTCAACCTAGAGAACACTATTGCAACAATCCTTTAGAGTTGTGGTCTGTATTCTTCCTGTTCTTAGAACGAATCTTAGAGATGAATTATCTAGGTATTTCAGTGCATCACAGGGACCATAAAGTCAGCAGTTCCAGTGATGAACTCATCATTTACATCACTATCTGCTTTTCCCAGTATCCCCAAACTCATTTAGAAATAATGGAAATAACATTTCCTAAATCCTGTGAATCATCCTAGGCCTGTTTCTTACTCCCACATCCAATCAGTCAACAGGTTCTGTCAAATCTGTCTAATTTGCTTATTCATTTCCTTCTGTCTGGAACTCTCTGTCCCCAGATCCATCCGTTGCTGGCTCCTTTTTTATTATCTAAATCTTAAATCAAATGTCAGTTGCCCCAAAAGTCTTTGATGACCCTCTAATTTAAAGTAGCCACTCCCACTGTAGCACTTCCCAAAAACCTTATTTTAATTTCTTGGTAACACTGATTACTATTGCAAATTCTCTTATTTATTACTTATTCTCACCTTTCTAAAATTTCTCCATGAGAATAGGAATCTTGCCTAGTTTGTTCATTACTGTATTCTCACTGCCTAGTATACTGTCCAACTCATAGTATACATTTAATATGAATGTACTTTTTGAATTTACTCATTATAGAATTCATTCAACAAATACTTATTAAGCCTTTGTATGTGAGGCACTGTTATGCATAGGAGACATGAGGGTGGGCAAAACCAAACCCTATCTTTGTACTCATGGAGGTTATATTAATAAAAGAGACAGTCACTAATCAAATAACCACATAAGTCAATGTAAAATTACAACTAAGAGTAGTCACTTTCAAATATATTTTTCCTTCCCTTAATCTCCATTACCATTGCTTTAACTCAGGTTATCATTAATCTCATGCCTCAGCTACTAAAATCATCCGTTTTCCTGCCTCCACTCTTGCCACACTCCACTCTGTTTTTCCAAAATTGAAATGCAAATCTTAAGTCATTTTCTACCTTGAAATCCTTAGTAACTTCAGTGACCTTCAAGAAAAAATATCCACCCTCTTTAAGATAATGGCTCTTCATGACCTGCTTCTTAACTATCTCGCTTTTATCTCATCACCACTTCTTCCCCCTCGTCACACTCCATGATCCTGTCATCTTGAATTATACACTGTTATCTCTGGGCCTTTGTGTGTATTATTTCTTCTGCCTAGTACATCTTTCCCTACTCTTTGATTAATTAATTTGCTCATCCTTTATAACTCAGTGGAGATAAGCTTCTACAGAAATCCTTTTCTGAACCCACTCTGACTGTCCTGCCCATCCCTTTTCTGTACTCTCATAGCAAAAAGAAATAAAATTTAAAAATATATGTGTGTGTGTGTGTGTGTGTGTGTGTATATATATATATATATATCCTGTTATACTATAATTGTTGATTTACTTGCTTATTTCCCTCACAGGCCTATGATTTCCTTTATGACAGAATGTCTTTCATATTTCTTTCTACACTACCTAAAGCAGTAACAAGTGTGTTGAATAAATAGAATGATAGTTGTACAGAAGAATGGGTTAATTTGACAAAATTAAAAATAAAAGCCTGGGATGACATTCAACACAGCTTCAAACATATACTATTAAGAATGTGTGTAAAAAACTTACTGGTCAGACCAGAAGGCTAGTGAAATCCATTTTGGATCTTCCAAGTACCATGGCAGGCAGCATTCAGTAATTTATTCACTAATCTTATTCCATGTTTTTTGATATTAAGAAAAGAACATCAGCTATCTATAGCCCTGTATTTGAAGTGTTGGGAGATAAGGTAACATGGAAATTACATCATCAGACTGAAAGGCAGTTTGCAAGATTTCTACCACATTATATGTTAAAAAAAAAAAAAAAGAAGAAGATACAGGAAGGGAAAAATGAACGGGGGGAAATCGGAGGGGGAGACGAACCATGGGAGACTATGGACTCAATGAAACAAACTGAGGGTTCTAGAGGGGAGGGGCGTGGGGGGATGGGTTAGCCTGGTGATGGGTATTAAAGAGGACATGTACTGCTTGGAGCACTGGGTGTTATACGCAAACAATGAATCATGGAACTCTACATCAAAAACTAATGATGTTAATGTATGGTGATTAACATAACATAATAAAAAAAATGTGGAAAAAAATAAATAAATACTGCTTACAACACAGGGTATTAACATCCTCTGGTCTTCAGTGAGGAACTTTGTAACCAAAGAAAAGGTGTGATTACAATCTCTTTGTAAACTGGATACACAGAATCCCTGAGGCAATAAATACCATATCATATGTTAGGGAAACCTGAATATTTAGTCTAATAAATAAAATACGTGCAGGCTGATACTTGCTAATAAATATATGGCAACCATTGCTGTCCAAGGGAAGTTGACTATTTTTTCTAGTGAAGAGGAACATGAGGGCACAAAGATAAGATGGTTCTTGAGAATCTTTCAGGATCTGTTTGCAACCAGAGTTACTTGCTGCAGTTAGAAGGGACAGAATAAGTATAGACCAAAAGTATAAAAATGAGGTGATTCTAGTTATTCTCCTGAAAACATCCTAGCAGAGAGGAACTACTTCCACTCTAGCCCCAACAAACCTTTAGAAAATAACTTCCCTTACCTGAAAAGGATTACCTAAGCACCAATGCAAGTACTTACATACCTCCTATGATCCTAGTTGAGATGTCAGTTGACCACCTGACATAGCTCTTAGGTGTTACTGCCAAGTAGAAAAGAATATTTAGTGGTAGATAGAATGTTTGGAAAGGAAAACTTTGCCTAAATGTACTTCATCTAACTTTTTCATCATGAGTAGATTTGTAGTTGTCAAGATAACAAATTCTCAAATGGCAAAAGAATGAAACCCAAGCTAAATTCAACAAGATGTTTTTGCTTTAGGTCTATTATTATTTTTAACCCTCAAATTTTGGAATGAAAGAGCCCAGGTGGATGACCAGTCTAATAGAAAAAGTAGATTTGTTGTGTTTTAAACAATTTTTTGAGTCACTGCCTCTGAAAAAAAAGAAAATAATAGGAGAAAATGAAAGTGTAATGTTTTCCTTACTTCCTCTCTATTAAAGTTAAATGTTTTTTTATGGGAGATATGGTTTTTCAAGGAAGACAGAGCTGCTCTTCCAGAGCTGGGACAACTGTAGGTTCTGGACATTGTTAACCAGGAAAAACAAACAACAAAACAAAACAAAAATTTTACCAGTAAAAATGGGTTTATCTGAGATTAACAGAGGATTTCAATTCAGGAACTGCAAGTGTGGCGAAACTATAGGCAAGTCCAACAAAGGCAAAGAATATTATTTATGGAGAAAAGGGGGGAATTTGGAAAGGCTTGTTTTGAGCATGAGTCCATTAGCAAAAAGCCTAAGTCCAGGGTGATTATGGTAGTCAATTTCTTTTTTTTTTTAAGATTTATATATTTATTTGAGAGAGAAAGAGAGAACGTGTGCATGGGGGTGGGGCAGAGGGTGAGAATCCTCAAGCAGACTCCCTGCTGAGCTTGGAGCCCAACATGGGGCTCCATCTCACCACGACCCATGAGATCATGACCTGAGCTGAAACCAAGAGCTGGACACTCAACTGACTGAGCCAACCAGGCACCCTGGTAGTCAGTTTCTTATAGGAGTTGCAAAGTACATCTTTCCTTCCAGGGAGAGGGGCAGTGCAATTGATGATTCTTTCCAGTTGATGATTCTTCTGTTGGGGTCTTGTAATTGACAGTTCTTCCCATAATTGATGTCAAAAGTGGTACCCCCCTGTTTCCTCCCCCTCTATCCTTCCTACCCCATTTTAGTGAGGTTTCCCTTTATTAATTTTCACAAAGTGAAGCAAAAACTGGAGAGAATATGGAGAACCAGCAATGTGTGACACACAGCAGCAGGCTAGATATTAGAAAGGTATATCTTTTCATTCTTCCTAAGTAAATTTAAATAAGTTTTAGAGGTTAGGATCTGATGGCATCCACACTTCTCAGAGACATAGACTTTCATTGATTCTCAGGGTTACTTACCATTTCTTTCTTTCTTTCTTTTTTTTTTTTATTATGTTATGTTAATCACCATACATTACATCATTAGTTTTTGATGTAGTGTTCCATGATTCATTGTTAGCGTATATAACACCCAGTGCTCCATTCAATACATGCCCTCTTTAATACCCATCACCAGGCTAACCCATCCCCCCACCTCCATCCCCTCTAGAACCCTCAGTTTGTTTCATTGAGTCCATAGTCTCACATGGTTCGTCTCCCCCTCCGATTTCCCCCTTCATCCTTCCCCTCCCGCTATCTTACCATTTCTTTTTTACAAAACTTCTTACTATAATCCTTCCTTAAGAACATATATAGAACTAAGTGTCCCATATAATGAATGCATCAGAACATTCTTAAAAAAATAATAAAAAATTATAACAATATAGTGGTGTTGTTCAAAGCAAATTTTCTTTTCAATTAGCTTCAAAATTAATTTGTTAGTGCTGAATATCAATTCTGCAGTAGTGCTTCTTTGGTAATTATTGCTTACCATCAAGGCTCCATTAAGTTTCATGTTTGAAATGATGAATGTGTACTTCTATTGATTACTGCTTGTGATTTAATGAGTTATTCTTAGGGTAATAATGTTTTTAGCAATATGTTTATTGTTTTTCCAACATTTGCAAATTGACTAAACCTTAAGAAGTTTATATATATATTTAAACTCACAGTAGGAGTACTAAGTCACATTTTTTCTCAGGCCCTTTGGGACACTGGTTTAAATAAACTACTTTAGTAAAGTCTCCATTATAGAGAACTCCACAGAATTATCATATGTTTCCATGCCAAAGGAATTTAGAAATGAAAAAATATTTTTATTTCAGTTCTGGTTATGATTTTATACAAGTTCCTTATTTTTCCATCTCCTCTTTCTCTTCTAATATTCTTTCTACCTTGAACCTACCGTGAAGATATTTAAATTGTTTAACAGTTTTTAGTTTTTATAGTATGTTTTTCCAAGTTCCCAGTTTAAGGATGGAGTCAGGCACACAGTCATTTATGTAAACAGTCACAATATTGTTCTTTAAGAAGCACTCATATGAAATGGAAAAGTCAAACTGATTTCCTCAGAGGGTTATAAAAAGGACTGAATAACATATAAATATATAATATATATATGTGTGTGTATGTGTATATAAAACACCTATTACAGTGCCATAGAAATGGTTGGAACATGGGTTCATTTGTTTGTTTTTAAATTTGGCACATGCAGGACAATTTATTGAAGTCAATCTCAAGCAAAATCTGAAGTCAGTAGAGTCATTAAGAGCCTTTCAAAATTAATTCTCATGGAAGCAAAAAACACATTTGGAATTCCAAAATATTTGTAAAATAAAAAAAGGCAACATCTCAGTAAATAAGTCACTTATTTACTCAACATCTCAGTTAAAGTACGGTTTTCAGTGAAGAAAATTAAGCTATAGGGTGACATGATCAGATTTGCAACTTTAACAGTTATGGTGAAAGTTATGAAGCAAATTTGAGGAAGATAGAATTGAAGAGTCTGTAGACTGAGGGGTCGATTTAGGGACCATTTCAATTGCCTAGAGATCATGTGACCCAGTTTAAATCAACGACAGTGGAGTGAAGAGGAAAGACACAGATATACTTAGGAGACAGAGTCAAAACACTTTAGTAAATGATTGAATTTGAACTAGGAAAGGCTGATAGAAAGAACAGGATGACCCACTGGCTGCTAGTTTGGGAGATTTTGGTGAATTACTGTGATAAACAGGTACAGAAAAAGTTGGGGAGATATGGGAAAGGTGGGAATGGTAATAGGTAGAAATACTGAGTTTCGTTTTGGTAAAATGCTCTGGTAATGAGGTCCAACTGATGCACAGATGCAAAGACCCAGAGAGAAGTCTAGAATTAAAAGTTTGGGAATCATAACATAAAATTCAATGGGCAATCAATGAAAACTTCTGAATTTCTAGTTGTGGAAGAATGATTAGATTAATCAAGGTAAACCAACATAGTAAAATATATAAGAGTCATTAAAATTATGTGTTTTTTAAATAATAGAAAAATGCTCAAAGAATAATATCAAATCAAATAAACATGGAATGCGAAATTGCTTGTACAGTAAAATCTCAATTGTGTAAAAATCTCAATTGTGTAACTGGCTAGAAGGAAAAGCATTAAAGAGTTATAATGATCATACTAGGGTTAAAGGTTATAGTGATTTCCCCCCTTCTTCTTTGTATCTATGTTTTACAACTTTTCTTTGTGCATTACTTAAAAATCAAATTAGGGTAAAGGATGGCTTCCTGGAAAAATAATGACTAAGGTGAGGACTGTGTAGAAATCAGCCAGGTGAAAAGGAAGGTAGTAGCAGAGGTACAAAGGTAAAGAATACAGCGTGTACAGAGAACTACAATCAGTGGAGGGTTGTTGAAGCATAGCGTGATGACACAAGGTGGTCAGAAAGGAAACTAAATAGGAAGGTATGGTAGCTCTATGGAGGCTTGTTATGTTGAGATTCGATCCCATGTACTTTGAACAACTGTTAAGGAAATATACACAGGGTAGTATATTCATTTGCTGGGCTACCATAATGAAGTATTATAGAGTGTCTTAAACAACAGAAATTTATTTTCTCACAATTCTGAACGCTAGCAACCCAAAATCAAAGTTCCAGCAGAATTGGTTTATTCTGAGGTCTCACTCCTTGATTTGTGGATAGCTGTCTTTTGCCTGTGTCTTCACATGGGCTTCCCTCTGTGAATCTATATCCTAATCACTTCTTCTTATAAAGACACGAGTTGTATTGGGTTAAGGTCCACCCTAGTGACCTCATTTTAACTTAATTATCTCTTCAAAGACCTTATTTCCAGATACAGTCACATTCTGAAGTCTTAGGGATAAAACTTCAACATACGAATTTAGAGGACAAGGGAGACTGTTCATTTCATAAGGGGGTGATGTGATTAAATTTCCTTTGGTAACCATGTGGAATATGGATTTCAGGAAGAGGGAATGGATTAACAGGCTGTTGTAATAATCCAGGTAAGAAATCACCATGTTCTGCAGAATAATTAATGTAAATCAGTGAAGGTAAATGAACGTTTAAAAAAAAATCCAGAGAGAGCAGCTGGTTTAAAGGGGAAACAATGAATTCAATTTGGGAAGGTTTAATTCTATACCTAGATTACAGTTAAATATAGGAATCTGAAGCTCAAAGAAAATTGGGCTGGAAGTCTAGATTTGGGCATCATTAGTACATATGTTATGGGAGCAGATCCTTGTGTATTGACTGATGAGAGCAATGGACTTAGAACAGAAAACCAATATTTACAGAACAGGCAGAGAATGAGCTCATGAAGGAGATGTTAACATGCGAGATGAAGTAGAAGAGTGCCTTGTCGTAGAATTTAAGGAAAAGCTTTGATGAAGGGAATAATCTATAGGCAAAGAAAGCAAAGAGCTCCTAAAGAAGATAAAGACTGAGAAATGTTAGTTGGATTTGGAATTAGAAAGATTTTTGGATGCCGATACCTAACAACAATTCCTTGAACTTTTATGTGCCAGGCACTGGGTAGAGAGCTATAAAGTGTGCATTGTATTTCATCTTGAGCTTCGCTCAGTAAACTAAGATAAGTGTGACTGTGTCTGTTTTATAGATTAAGAAAATAATCACTCAACGGAAGTCAAATAAGTAGTTTCAGGTCAGCAGACAGCAGCAGATGTGGGAGTCATTTCTAGATTGCTTTCTATGTCACCAAAACTGGCATGACTAACTACTAGCACTACTGAGAGCTCCCTAAGAGCAAGGCAGTATCATTAAATCGGAGGGGCAATAAATCTGGAGAGCAGTGGGTTGATGACTGAATGTTTGGTGAGGAAGTAAGATAGACTGCCTTTTTCAGAAAAGGAGAAAGAAAGACAGAGACCAACTCATCTTGCTCTCTATTGTTGAGTACATTGCCTGGCACAAAGTAGCTGCTCAATAAATTTGAGTTCAGTGAACAAGAAATAAATGTTAACTTGAGCTAGGCATAAAGTATATATGTTATGGGTAGGAGAGGAGGTAGCAGAGTCGTAGATTGCACACAGCCCAAGGGTAAGGAGCCAGTAGAGAGAACCGCACTGAAGAAGAAAGAGGAGAAAACTTAAGAACCCAGATCCTTCCTAGAAAATGTTGGTAGGGTCTGGGATCAAGTGCAGAAGTAAGAATTTGACCTGAATAGGTGAAGAAATATATTTTTAGGTTGAACAAAAAGAATGGGGTAAAGAAATAAATGTATAAGGACATATGATAAATTGCTTCATATTCCAACAACTCTCTCCATATTAAGCTCCCTTATAAAAGAATATCTCACCATTTGTAAGTTATTTGCTTTAAAGTTTTAATATATTTATGCATGCAATTCCCTATGCCTGGAATGTCTTCTTTTTCACTGTCACCTATTGAAAAATAAAGACTCAGATCATAGATCATCTCTTCATATTATTTCTTGAATTCCCCAAACAAAATCCTGTCACTCCCTCCCTTTTATAGCTCTTAATACACACCTTCTGTAGTGACTTGGAGGCCATAGATAAAACACCCCTCCACTTATTTATTAAACTCTTTTGAAATACCTTGGTGTATCAATAAAATATTTTGAAATGTTATAAGGTATATTTTAGAACAAAGGAGTCTCAAAAGTTGAATGATCACTGGGTGTTATATGAGAGTGATGAATCACTGACCTCTACCTCTGAAACTAATAATACATTATATGTTAATTAATTGAATTTAAATTTTAAAAATTAAAACAAAACAAAACAAAAAGAGTTGATTTAGCTTGCACACAATTGCATTTTATTTAGTTCAACCTTTCATATACAAATAATATGTGTACAGTTTAAATTTTCTTATTCGTCAAGTGACTACATTTTGTAGTAAAAGCATATTCTTTATTCCTTGAGTTTTAATAAACTTATGCTGCAAATGACACATAGATTGGGAAAATTTATCCAATGTATTTAAAGAATAAAATGTTGCTTGCCATTCTAAAGATGTCTCTATTGATCACCTTTGATGTTTAAAAAATGATTTGTACTTGTGCCCTATCTTCAAAGGCAAATGGTATGCTGTAGTACTTTAAGCTTTCAAGTGGTGTTGAATTTTGGCTGGTTTAATAGTGGAATGAGAATACTGACTGCTATATTATTGTTCTGTTAGACAAATTCATTCTTGAGTAATCTATATGCCCTTTGAGACGGTCAAATGATAAGGCAGAGAGATCTGAGACAAAACACTAAGATTTAATTGTTTTGAGTCTGACAGGTATCCAATTGCATATTTCAAATTATCCAAGAAAAGTACACAAAGTGCACAATCAACTTGAGCTTGAACTTGAGCTACATAGTATTATCTACATCTAATTTATAAGATACAGTAGAATATATAAAATATAATACTTTTGTAATATTTGCATATGCTGTTATTTTCCTTATATCACTAAAGTTAAGAATATGGACTTAGTAAATATACATTGGAAGAGTTAAGATATGATGTGAAATAGCTATGTCAATTTGTAAATAAACACCTCTTTTTAAATAACTACTTAATATTACGCCAAAAAATAAATAAATGAAACTAAAATTCTAGAAAAATCTATGAGACAAAATATCCTCACAAAGAATCTGTGTATGTATTTCCTGTCAATTAAACATGCAGATAGGTAATTTTTATTCAAATAGTTTATGTGCATTCCTAATCTACCTATTATAAACCTGGAATTGTTCAACTTTTAGAGCATTTGCCAAGTTTTTCTAATATAGTTAATAATTATATGGATTTGAGGACTCTATTTCTTGCCTTCTGTGAAAATGCTTTAAGATTAATGTACACTAAATTCAGTTGTATGTAAAAATATTGTAATGTAAAATTATATTTTTATTTTTTAATTGAAAATATAGAAGTATCTTTAGATGGAGCAAAGAGAAATTTCTATTGTAGCTAAGGTATTCAATTATCATTTAATATTATGTATAACCATAATTGCATTTATCTGAGATGCCATAATTTGCTTTTTTTAAGCATATCCAATTTTTAAATCATTATATGTTAGTAAAGCATTTAATTAATTTGAAAAAATGTAGTACATCAAAAATTGTAAATAAAATATGTATAAGTCATTAAGTGAAATGTGATTAGTGGCTTTTCTGGAAAAACTGGAGAACAAAATTAAAACAGAGTAATAGCATGATTAATTGATTCAGGATGGCTCCTGCTGAAAAATTATGTTCGATAAGAATCTGTCATTATAATTTGTGATCATTTGTCCCTTTACAGTATAACAAATATAATGGATTCAGGTGCACAAGCTGTATAAATGACTGTCATAAAAATGCCATTTTTTAAATAAAAAAGATGGTTACTTTACTGATTTAATTCAAAATAGCCATGGTATATTAATCTGTGCTACTGCTGTGTTTCCAGAGATGGTAAATATTTTGTAAATTATTTTGTTCTATTATGTGCATTTATCATTTTGCATTCAAGTCAATGGTCTTTTTTTAAATATGATTCAAGATACAAATTACACATATTTTTATTAAAACATGTGGGCAAAAGCTGCTGTTTAAATATTTAATTTAAAAAATGGGAGGAATGATTATTTTCTACAACCCAAAACATTCTTCCAGTCAAAATTCATTTTATAAAATGTCTTCTACAGCATGTCTTCTTCCATATATATCTCTCACTGGTTTCTTTCAGTGATATTTTCTCATATAAGAGCTTTTTTCAAACACTATACAGATTGAGCTGAATTATATAATGGGAACTGATATATTTGAAAAGAAAATTTTATGTTACAGAGGACATGCATAAAGTCCAGGAGTCCCTGGGTAGCTCAGTCGGTTGAGCATCTGACTCTTATTTTCAGCTCAGGTCCTGATTTCATGGTTGTGATCTCTGGGTCATGGGGTCATGTGATGGAGCTCCATGTAGGACTCCCAGCTGAGCAGGGAGTCTGAGAATTCTCTCTCTCCTTCCCTTTCCCTCTGCCCCTCCCCAACCCCACTCTCACTCACACATGCTCTCGCTCTCTCTCTCTGGGATGAATGGATAAATTTTAAAAAATAAATAAGTAAAATCTGTTCTTTGCAGAGAGAAAAAAGGATGCTGAAATTCGGCGTAAAATACTGATGGGGGTGCATTCGTATTTTGCCTTAAACGGCATGCATCAATAATGCTTGTTATTGTAGAGAGTTAATTTAAATGCGCAGACATAATCTTGGAAATGAAAGTTTACAGGTTATTTTTTGAGAAAATATCACTCAATGATCTTTATGTGAATGTTTTGCTTTCTCCTTTCAGGAAGTATGCATGTTTTGAGTTATCTGGTCCAATTCCACTCAGTTTAATTTTGTTTCTATCTTATCTGATATTCTTCCTAATCCTAGAGCTGTACCTTCTTACAAAAATCTTGTTTAAAATCTATTTCTATGGAATTGCATTAAAACAAACAAACATTCCACTTCCCTCTACTGTAGACCAATTGGTAATTATTTTAGTCACCTTCTGCCTTAGGAGTTCCATCTTTTGGGCATTGAAATTGATTTTTCTCATCTTAGCATCTGAAGATCCAGAGTGTGCCCCTTGCCCAATCGCCTGAGACTATACAGTGAGTGACACCTACAACAGAGGATGTGGAGGCAGCAGCTTTTCGGGCACCAGAAATGGCAGCATCAGGAGCATCAGCACGAATAGACTTTGTAGAGGTAGTTCTCCCAAACTGTATTATTGAAACCAAACATTTTTGGTGTGCTACCTGCTGATGGGGGCTGCCTTCTTACTCCTTAGATTTATGCAAAATGTTTGGTCTTTGTTAAAGTTTAACAATGACGTTTCTGACTAATACAGAGAAACCTGATTTTTTTTTTTTTTTACAAGTGTGTTCAGTTGCCTTAAATTTCAATGAATACAAAATTTTACCGGTCTCAGAAAAACATTACCCATATTTTTGTCAAATTTATTTCATTATTTGTAATATAAAGCTGCTGTCGCATATAATTTTTGTATAAGTATTTTTGAGTAGATCAGAATAATTCGTCATTTAGAAGTCATCCTAATGCAGTAAATAGGAGAATTTCTCTAGTCAGTTATCTTCAAAGGCTGAGTATGGTTGCCCAGTTTTTCTGCCATACTTCCTAAAAATGTTCCATTGTGAACTTATTTTGCAAAGTGAAAGATTATTTCCAGATAGCCCCAAGTCAAAATATGAAAAGCCAGTGATTGATTGGTTTTGGAATCTTTTTATTTTATGTAATTTAATGTGAAACAGTTAATTTTGTAACTATAAAACACATTTGTTAATTAACGACATTGGCTTTATCTGTGCAGTTCAATGATTTATAGCATTGCAATTTGCATGTAAAATGAGTCTTTGTAATGATGTTTTGCAAAATAAATAAGAGTCAACATAATGGGTGCATTTACTTTAACTCTTTAAACATATGACTTAGAAGTAGGATAAGTTTCCTAGTGGGATTTTGAAGAGTTTGAAACTCAACTTACAGAGGGCTTCATCTTGGTGCAGTACGACGTATTTATCCTTCACCACATCTTAACTTGTTTTTTGGAACAAAGCAAGATACAAAGAATTTATACTCATTCTATTGTAACTATTGCTTGATTAAATATAATTAGAAAGTTCTTTTCTAACCACATATGAGCAGGATACATTGAGCTTAATAGCTCTGCCTTTTTTGTTTTGTTTTGTTTTGTTTTTATTCCATTTCGCCATTTAGGAAATTACAAACTGCCATTTTTTGCAAAACCTACCCTACAGAGTTGAAATGCACTTCTCTGAATATTTGTATTCTGTTTTAATATATTTTAAGTATGCAAAATATATAAAATAATAAAATTATGTCCTAAAATGCTAGCCCTTTGTAAAAAGCACATATACATATGAAAGTATGTTAGTATTTTTAGCTAAAATTGTATGAATGCTGATTTTTTCATGAGTACTTATGAAGATCTGTATGTAAAAATTCATAAATCTACTTAATTGTACAACTTTGCTTTTAGCTGTGTGTGCCATATGGTAACTGACTTCTGTCATTCTTACATATATTGCCTATATCTCTAAAAACTGTATTTTGAAAGGTATGTTGCTATCCTAAGAACACAAAAGTAAATCTCTGACTCTGATTTAAAGTAAATTGTGCTATTTTAGTGTAGGTTTATAACATGTTCTCACCATGTCCTTCAAATACCATTTTAGAGATTGTTTAAAACATTCTGCAGGAAAGTAGCTTTAATAATTAAAGAAATACTGCTGTTCTGCCTCTACCACATTCCAAGGGAGAAACTGGACTTTCCATTGTTAAAATTTTAAGGTCTTATGGAGCTGCAATTAAAGTCTGCAGCAAAGTGCAGTAGCTCTGTTGGATAATGATTTTGTTGGCATTATCTTACTGCAGTAAGCCATGTTGAATTTCTGGTCTTAGGATAATTACAATTGAAAGCTTGTGTTTGTAGGATAAAGGAAATTTTCTGATGAGAAGAAGTTAACAAGTAACTTGAATAACTTGTCAAAACTGGAATGGTTTAAAACTGCATCAGCAAAAGTGATTACAAAAGTAAAAATTTAAACTAATGCAACTGAATGTAATACTTGATCCATTTTTGCCCACTGTTAGTGCTATTCATCACTGTTAACGTTCCAACAAGTATAAATGATTATAAATTCATTCACAATGTTTATGTCACTCTAATCTTATGCTAAGAGAAGTCACACATACCAACTTGACAAAAATATTAAGTATATTCATTTTATAGTCAGATAATTTTTAGCCTTTACATAGGTATCTTTAAACTAGATAAAATGGTAAAAGGACAAATGTGTTTATATGCATTTGGAGTTCTTGAAATAATAATAATTTCCTATTGTGCTGTCGTTTAAAAATATATTGATTATAAATTCATGAGTAGTGGGATTAGCATATTAAACCAGAATTTGACTAAATGTACTTAATAATAAACAAAAACTAAAACAAAAAAAAATACCCCTTAAGAAGAAGGCACACAGTATATGCTTATCCTCTCTCCAGGATACAGAGTACAATACAACTCTTTCCTACCTTGTGAGATAAGTGACACTCCCAGGAACCTGGACCACCATGTACGCAACATATTGAATTGCCCTTCAACATTTTCTTGACATCTCATGAAGTGAAGTTCAATTTTTGTGGCTCTTAGGAATGCCTCAGAAAATAGGATACATCTTCCCACTGCCCTGCAAGTCCATTAAGAATTTCACATATTCTCCCATCCCTATTTTTCTGTTCATATCAGATTTTACGAAGATTTCTGCCATTTTGTATTTTCTTTTTAATCAAGTCAACTTTTCTAGAGCAAAACGGGCAGATCTAAATTTTGTCACAAAAAATATGATTCTCCTCTCAAGTTTCAGTCAAAAACAAAATGTAAAGAAGTCATGTTAGGTGTTGTGTTATTTTATATTGCTTGCTTTTGCCACTAGCAATTAACATAAACTGGATAAAGACAGATAGTTTATATTTATTTACTGGCATAAAAAAGCAAATATTAGTAGGGCAAAAGTACATCAAATGGATGTCATTACAGTAAAAATAACACATTCAGAACAGAAGAGGGTTCGAACAGCCTGCGGATGTACGGACTACACAGTTGCTCAAAATCTCACTGAAATAAAAATCTGTCAAACCAAGAATTGCCTCCTCTTCCTCCCACACACAACTTGCTTTGATTTCAGATGTATGATACATATGGATATAACATTTGAAACCCAAATTCTTAGTCACCTCTCTGCTTGGGCAAATTTTGGAGAGAATACAAATTTTAAATTCAGTCCAATTCAGTTAACATTTATTGAGGACCTACTTTGTGCCTCATATGAACTAATATTAGACTTGTGACTAATATTAGAGACACCAAGTACAACAGACCCCTTTCTGTTAGGCAGATTACAGTCTAGACAAGTAATGCATTACATATAAGACAGCATATTACATGGGATTATAGAAAGGTGATGAATGAACAGAAATAGTGCAAAGAAGTACTTAATCTTATTGGTAAAATCTATGTAAGAATTCCAAAGGAGATGAAGTCTAAGGATCCTTTTGGACAATAAATTGTAATTTAACCAGTGGGCAGTAGGAAAAGGAGTTTTACTTGAAGAGGAACATATCACAAGGAATTAAATGTGCAAGTAGTGTGCGTGAGGAAGAAGTGGCCATAAGGTAGATAGAGGAGATAATCACGAAGAGGCTTGTATGCCATAGTTAGACTTTATTTTGTGGGCAATGATGACATTTTAATGAAGGGGGTTTTGAGGAGAGAAATGGTAATTTAGATTTGTGAGTAATGGGATTGAAGTATATATTGCATATCATAAAAGTCACCCATTTTAAGTGTACAATAATTTTTAGCAAACGTATAGTTTTGTGATCATCAACACAATGCAGTTTTGAACATTTCCATCACCCCCACCAAAAATTCCTTGTGCTCATTTACAGTATATCCTCATTTTGATATCAGTTCCCACAGCAGCCCCAAGCAACCACTAATCTGCATTCTGTCTTCATAAATTTCCTTCTCTGAACATTTCATGTAAGTGGAATCATATATGTAGTCTCTTGTGTATGGCACCTTTCACTTAGCATAATGTTTTTGTGATTTCTATCCGATTGTTATGAGATAAACAGAACAGCAGTATTTCACTCCCAAAGACACTGTGAATAGTGGGAAAACAAGAGGTATAATAAGGATGTCCTGTGAAGCTGTCCACTGTGTGGAGGATACAAAGGATAGAGGGACCAAGATGATGAGGACAGGATGGCACGGAAAGACAGTTCAGTCAGGGTAGAAGAATCAGAAGTTCACAGTAATGTAAAAGTAGAAGAAAACATGTCAAGATATTTTAATAAAATTTGCTGAAGACTAAATCTTGAACTTCTATTTCCTCCCTATCTTAAAGGTTTGTAATGGGTATTTGTAAACATTGTAAACACTTGTAAATAGGACTTTTGTGGTTACTATCTATAGATATCACAAGCTTTGTTAGCTTCTTGAGTTAAAATCACTTCTCTGAAGAATGCAGTACCCTAGAGAAAGCCAAGAAATCGTGACAGACTGACATCTGCAGTTAAAGCATAAAAGCTCAAAAGTGAATCTAGAACAAGCTGTATTTTCCTTGGAAAACCACTTGGGACAAATGTGATCATTACATTGAGATTAGAACTCCAGTTTTTTAGAGAATGCGAGATTGATTTAGGAATTCTTGTTCAGTTGGAGAAACACGTAGGTGGCATTATGAGGCCACCCAAGTATTGAAAAAATTAAAGTTCTTTCTGCAAAAGAAGGTTAGAAAGATAAGTCTTCTGGCACATTCTCTGGGCCTACTTTCAAGCTTTGCCTCACTAGCTGAGAAGGGCTGTCCTGCTGATCTGGTTATGCTATGGGATTGAAGATAAAGCAAGTTTTGGAGTTACTTGTGTGGACTACTAGTTACCAAAAACAAACAAACAAACAAAAAGCACAAGATTATAGTACAGCTGATAGAATAAAAAGACTGAGTGCTGGCTGGAATATGCCCACCACTTGGGTGTACCAGGAAGGACAAGCTCAGAAAAAAGAAGTAACTCAGTAGGAGAGCCTGACAAGAATCTCCAGGTTTAATGTCATGACTGGCTTCAGGCCAAAAACCAATTAAACTAAGCAAAGTTGGAATCTCAGAACAAAGCAACCAAGACAGGTTTCCAGAGGGCCTACCCCAAAAAAATCCCTTCCTGGAACCCCCATCTTTGTGCCCCTGGAAGCCGGAAGTAGCCCTGCCATGCCCCACTGCTGGAGGGACTCTGGTACACTGCGGTCTCTGGAGGTGATGAGTGACTTCTTGGCTCTGACCAGAGACCCTCTGGACCCATCCCAGGGTAAGGAATGGAACTCAATTCCTAAGCCACAGAGTTAGAGTCTCCTGGCTTAGCCCGGAGTAGATGAGACAAATCCAGAACCCTCAATGTTGCTGTTGGTTTACTTCTTTTAGAGTAATAAGGAGCATCCACCAGCCACAAAACTCAAACTCTGGTCTTAAAAAGAGAAGAGATCAACTACTAATACCAATGTACTTAAATCATAAGAAGTTGATATTCCTTTGTGAAATGTCCAGAGCTGTTGGACAAATATTTGCATACTCTGGGGTTGGGGAGAGAAAGAGATACATTAAAATGGAATGGGATAAGATGGACATTTTTCTATTTTTCTTCCACTTTGCCCACTTAGCTTCTTCCTCCACCTCCGTTTTCTGAGAGGAGAAAAAGACAACAGTCACTGGAAGATTCTTTCAAAGAAAAGTTATTAGAGGAGAATTGTAATCCCCTGTGGGCTTCATGTGGAAGCTGGAGGTGAGGGGACATGACAGCAGGAGCGTACACTGTGGGACTTTATCCAGCACTTCTTCCCGTATATGAGGCCTACACATCTATCCTTCCATTCTCTGTATTCCACTTAGAGTTTAGTTATTTCTTTGCGTTCTTTCCTTCTGTATTTCTTAATTGTAAGTTTCTTGAGGACAGGGTTGGTGTTTTATTCATCCTCCAGGGTACCTAGCATGGTGGCTTGCAAAGGATGTGTTGTACAGCTAAGAAAGAAGAAAGAAAAGAAAGATAGAAAGGAAGTACCACTTACCAAAAAGAGGGAGAGAGAGAATAAAATTACTTCTGTTTGGGAGGAAGGGAGGGCAGATTTGAGAACATTTGATCTAGGCTTTAAAAGGAAATTTACATTCCCACTATTGGGGGGAAAGCAGTGGCAACCAGTCAGAGGAAATGACAGATGTAGAAATGTCCCATGTATGGAATAAGGAAAGCTCTGATTTTGCTGATGGTTGAAATAAGTCAAAAGGAACAATGAAGTAAAAGTGTAAAGGTAGACTGAGGTATTTGGATCTGACTAATTGATTGCTATCAAAGGATTCTTGACTATGTGAGTAACAAGGAAGAGTTGGTATTTAAGGCAGGAGTTAAAAACTCAAGTAAGAGAAAATACATGTTAGTGCAACATCCTATAAAGAAAGCAATTGATGTATTTAAACACAGTACAATACTTATTTTTAAATCTCTTCTGACCATCTGGCACTTTGATAGAACCTGAAGATGCATGAAGTCATATGCGTTACAACTCAAACTTTTTCTTCCCTTCTAATAAAACATAAATCTACACAAAATGGATTTAGCCTACAAGTGGGCTTGTATTCCTTGACAATGAAGGGAAACTAATATTTATTTAGTGGATATGCAAGACTCTTTACCCACAAACATGATTTCATTAAACTTGTAACAACTGTGTAAGGTATAGGTTCCCACATTTTTACCAATGGGAAAACTGATATCACTCTGATAGAAAATGAGAGAACCTGTATTCAAACCCACTTCTCTCTCCAGCACTCCATAATGTATCATCTTCACCATTTGCATACAGACTATAGCTCTGCTTAAATTATATTTTTAGCAATCTCAAATTATTTATGCTGATGTTGCTCATTTGATTGGTTTGCCTCCACAGCACTTGATTAGAAATCAAATTATATTAATACTTCTAGTAGATTAGAGATATTTGTCACACATGACAAGAATTGCTTATTCTCTTGAAATGTACATCAGGGGACAAATGATACCCTGAGGAGATGATCAGTGAGTTTCATAAGGTTATAAGACTGTCAGATTATTTGTAATAATGTAAGATGTTCATTGTGCCTTTGCTTTATGGCTCAGTGTCCATAACTATCAATTTTATCTTTTCAAACTTTTAAAATAAAGGTGGTTTCTTCTTTTATTTTTCATTTCCTAAGATATAAGATTATAAAGGTAACAATACCTCATACAGCTAACATGCATCATACTTTGCAAAGCCTATTAAAAAAATGCTTTTAACAATGTTTTTCTGACCTGCACATTAGCCTGGTAAGGAAGGCATAAAAATATTTCCCTTTCGGCTAATAAGAATTTTAATGTTATTTACTATCATATAAATAATATTCTTTGTGCCACAGGCAATGCCCTAATTTTTGTGTCAACTTATACTATTTATTGATATATATTAATTTTATATTATGTTTCTCCTTGAGGACAAATGTTTAGAATTGTAATTTTTATTATAAGTTTATGGTTTGCAGGATTTCACACAAATTGGTAAAACTTTGAAATATAAATTGTTTTATACACTAATTACCATAAAATACAGTTAAGCAGTCCAGGATGTTTCTATACAGTAATTACTGAACAATGTACTTTCAGTATTCCTTGATATAATAAATATAGAAACTATGTAGCTTCTCACATCAAAGCGTTTGTTATTCTATAAAATTTTTAAACTTATTTTTTAATACAAAATTTGTCATATTTGAAAATCAAACCCTTATTTTCTGTGATGCAAATAATCAGTATGCATTTGCAATTTAGGGAAAAAATAGAGAGAAACCAGATAAAATTTTAGGAAAAAGCAAAAGAACATCATTCTTATCAGCCTGCTGTGATTAATAGACTTATGTGGCCATCTATATTTGTAAAGGAAGGCTGGGGAAAAAAGATGATTAAAAAAGTAGTAAATGTGGACTCAGTGAGATGCAGATCTATAAACTGTCATCGTAGTTTCATCATTTAGTAATTCTAACAGAAGTGCAAAATGGTACATTCAGTCAACACCAAGCTTAGGGGACAGGATAAGAAATCAGTGTATTTAACATTAGTGACAGAAAACTCAATAAAAGAATGAAAATTGGAATCAGGGAAAACTTGCCCAACATTTGCTGAGGACTTACAATATGGTAAGAACTATACCATGTGTTGAGAATTTCAAAAATATATTCAGTCCTCTCAATGAGTTCTTGATTTTCTGGAAGAGATATTCTAAGCCAAACAAAAGTCATGTGCAAAAGCAGAAAGATGAGAGAGAAACTGATGAATTATGTAAAGTACTAAGAGATTCATTTGGGTGGGATGCACTAGCTTGTGCATTTCAAGAGATGAGATTTGAAAAGTAGAAAAGAGCCTATTCGAAGAGGGCTTTGTATGCCAGTATATGAGTCAGATCAATAAAGAAAATAAGCTCAATTCAGTCAATTTTGCAAGGAATTATGCCCACTTAATTTTACCAGAATCTTAACTTTCATACATAATATAATTGCTGATATTTATTGAATTCTAAATCCTTTACATATGTTAACTCATACAGCCCTCACATTAACTCTTTGAAGTAGGTATTATTATTATCCCCATTATAAATACGGAAACTGAAACATAAGGAAATAACTTGCCCCATGTCACAATGCTGATAAGGTAAGGGGGAAGGATTTGAACCCTGGCAGCCTGAGTCAGAAGCCTTGGCACACCTGAGTAGAATCCATCCAAAGTGGACTAAAGTTTTGAAGATATGTGATGATATATTTTTTAGATATATTATTTAGAATGCATATTGAATTCAGGAAGATTTTGCTAATACTTAGTAAAATACCCAAATCTCCTTTAAAAAAAAAAACAGCTTTATTTAAATATAATTGGCATCTAATAAACTGTGCATAAAGTGTCCACCTTGATAAGTTTTGAAACAAATATACCAGTGAAATCATCACTGTAATCAAGATAATGAACATGTCCATCATCCTCAAAAGTTTCTTCATGGCACTGCTCACTGACTCCCCACTCAGACAAATACTGTTCTGCTTTCTCTCACTACAGATAAGTCTGAATTTTCCAGAATTTTTTATAAATGCAGTCATAGAGTATATTCTTTTTTTTGTCTGGCTTCTTTCACGGAGCATAATTATTTTATTTGTCCATGTTGTAATGTTTATCAATATTTATTGCTGAATAGTATTCTATTGTATAAATATACTATGGTTTATTTTTTCACCTCTTTATAGATATATGAATTGTTTTCTTCCAGTTTTTGAGTATTACAAGTAGGCTGCTATGAATAGTCTGTACAAGTCTTTGTAGAAATGTTTAGAAAAGAAGTTGAGCACAAGGAATATATAATATATGTTCTTATTTACGTAGAATACAACATGAGACAAAACTAGTCTATGCTATCAGAAATTGTGATAGTGGTTATCTTTTGGGAGGTAAGATGGTGACTAAAAGAATGGTGCATGAGGGGGCCTGCTTTTGGACTCTGGAATATTTTGTTTCTTCATCGTGATATTGATTACATGGGCAACAAGTTCAGTATATAAAAATTTAGTGAGCACTATACTTTGGATATGTATTCTTTTTTTTTTTTCATTTTAAGTACTTTTTTTTAAATTTTATTATGTTATGTTAATCACCGTACATTACATCATTAGTTTTTGATGTAGTCTTCCATGATTCATTGTTCGCGTGTAACACCCGGTGCTCCATTCAGTACGTGCCCTCTTTAATACCCATCACCAGGCTAACCCATCCCCCCAGCCCCCCTCACTCTAGAACCCTCAGTTTGTTTAAGAGTCCATGGTCTCTCATGGTTCGTCTCCTGTTCAAAATCTTTGGGATGCAGCAAAAGCAGTCCTAAGAGGAAAGTATACAGCAATACAAGCCTTTCTCAAGAAACAAGAAAGGTCTCAAGTACACAATCTAACCCTACACCGAAAGGAGCTGGACAAAGAACAGCAAAGAAAGCCTAAACCCAGCAGGAGAAGAGAAATAATAAAGATCAGAGCAGAAATCAATGAAATAGAAACCAAAAGAACAGTAGAACAGATCAACGGAACTAGGAGCTGGTTCTTTGAAAGAATTAACAAGATGGATAAATCCCTTGCCAGACTTACCAAAAAGAAAAGAGAAATGACCCAAATCAACAAAATCATGAATGAAAGAGGAGAGATCACAACCAACACCAAAGAAATACAATTATAAGAACATATTATGAGCAACTCTATGCCAGCAAATTAGATAATCTGGAAGAAATGGATGCATTCCTAGAGATGTATGAACTACCAAAATTGAACCAGGAAGAAATAGAAAACCTGAACAGACCTATAACCACTAAGGAAATTGAAGCAGTCATCAAAAATCTCCCAAAACACAAAAGCCCAGGGCCAGATGGCTTCCCAGGGGAATTCTACCAAACATTTAAAGAATTAATACCTATTCTTCTGAAACTGTTCCAAAAAATAGAAATGGAAGGAAAACTTCCAAACTTGTTTTATGAGGCCACCATTACCTTGATCCCAGAACCAGACAAAGACCCCATCAAAAAGGAGAATTACAGACCAATATCCTTGATAAACATGGATGCAAAAATTCTCACCAAAATACTAGCCAATAGGATCCAACAGTCCATTAAAGGGATTATTCACCACGACCAAGTGGGTTTTATCCCTGGGCTGCAAATTTGGTTCAACATCCGCAAATCAATCAATGTGATACAATACATTAATAAAAGAAAGAACAAGAACCATATTATCCTCTCAATAGAAGCAGAAAAAGCATTTGACAAAGTACAGCATCCTTTCTTGATCAAAACTCTTCAGAGTATAGGGATAGAGGGTACGTACCTCCATATCATAAAAGCCATCTATGGATATGTATTCTGTATCTATCTTATACTTTGATTAAAAGTTAAAAATGAGGCTAATGAGATGGTTTAGTTTAGTCCTAGAGAGTGGATTATAGAGGCCACAATGGAAGACATGATAACCAGTTAATGAAGCCATAGAAATAATCCATGGGTAAACAAAGCTTTGAACCGGAGCTATAAAGGTGACTATGTAAATGAGAAGAAATCGATTTTAGAGACAGTAAAATCCACAGGTCTTGGTGAATAATTAGTCAGGGGTTTCTGATTTAGATAGTATCAACTACATAAACAGAAAATAGAGGAGGTCTGGGACTATGACTAGTTTTGTGTTCAGTATGATAAACCATAAATTCCTGTTGTATATTCAAAGGTGCTGTTCAGTAAACAGTAAAAAAAAAAAATGTAGACCTGGAACTTAGAAGAGCATCTGTGACTGGAAAGTTCTAGTTCAGTGCTCAAATGCATGAAGTTGCACAGGAAGATTATGTAGAATACCATTCCAAAATCAATGGCTTCTTAGTTGATCACACAATA
Organism: Phoca vitulina; assembly: GCF_004348235.1. Taxonomy (NCBI): domain Eukaryota; kingdom Metazoa; phylum Chordata; class Mammalia; order Carnivora; family Phocidae; genus Phoca; species Phoca vitulina. The sequence continues at coordinate 44,711,918 of NW_022589705.1, read as the reverse complement.
ACCAACTCTGTAGGATTTAAGCTGAAAAAGACTTTAATGAGAAGACATTCAATAAATGAAAGAATCGACAATAAGACAATAAGTAAAACTTAGAACACAGGCAAAAGCCATTTTAAAAAGACCAGTGTGGTGTGATCCCAGTGTTGCTGCCGGTGAGCGCTGGAAGCCGCGGGTGGTGCTGGTGATCCGCCGGCCCTGGGTACTGCTGCACCAGCAGCCTGCCATCCCCCGTCGTGCTGTCACTGCTCTTGCTGCTGCTGCTGCCCCACCATGATGTATCTCCACAGTCAGCAGCCTCTGTGGAGTAGCCTAGGGGTCTGACTTGCAGACCCCAGGCCCCCGATCCACTAATGCCAGAGGCTTAAAAACCAGGTATCGGGCTTCTCAAAGGGATTTTGATAGCCAGCGGGTGAAGACCAGCAAATACACCTACTCACCAACCTTAGGTGTATTAATTGCTACAGCAAGAGAGGCTGCACATCGTGGGGCACCATGGAGCATGTCAGCGAGAGGGAGTTAGAAAGGACTGGGCAGGTGATTTTGGAGAAGGTTCAAGCACATGGTTGCTTTTCTGGATTGGGTATTCTCTGAAACGGGCATTTGGTTGTTGGAGATTTTAGTATTTTTAATCTGTGAAACCAGGGATAATGAAGAGTTGCTGGAGCTGCTGTTGGAGAAGTAGTAGTCCCTCAGAGTAGTGGAGGCCACAGGTCTTTGTTTTTATCTCTATTCAGGTATGATTTTGTAGTTGTCTTGTTTTTGTTTTGTTCCATCATGACCATGAAGAGCCCTCAACTGAGGTTGATATTTCATGAAATTGTTTGTGATCCTGGGGAAGAACCATGGCCTAGGGGGTAGTAACCCAGCTAGCTACCAGCCGTCAGCTGTCAGGGCTGCCTTTTCCTTTCTCAGTAGGTAAGCCTCCTACCAACAATTACCAAAACACCAGATGCTGGGCTGCCAATTAAAAAATTACTCAAGCCTACAATTTCCAACTATTAGGTATTGTATTAATCAGCTTGGGTTGCCATAACAAAATACCATAGACAGGGTGGCTTAAACAGCAGGAATTTATTTCTCATAGTTCTGGAAGCTGGGAGGTCTGAGATCAAGGTGCTGGCTGATTCCTTGTCCCAGGTCTGAGATCAAGGTGCTGGCTGATAGCCCTCTTCCTGACTCGCAGGTGCCTCCTTGCTGTGTCCCCACAGAGAGGTGGGACAGAGAGAGGTGGGAGCTCTGACAGACCCTACCTACTATTTCGTTGATGTGTAGGACAAATTTCTTTATGTAGATTTTTTTTAAATTTGCTTTCCTTTTATTTGAATATAGTATGATTCATATTTATAACAAGCTCTTTTTCTTCAGTTTTATTCCGGTTTTATTGAGATATAATTGACATTCATCACTGTGTAAGTTTAAGGTGTCTAGAATAATGGTTTGACCTACATCTATCATGAAATGATTACCACAATGAGTTTAGTTAGCATGCATCATCTAATATGGAAACAATAAAAAGAAAAAGAAAGAAAACTGTTTTCCCGGGAAGGAGAACTTTTAGGATTTACTCCCTTAATAACTTGCATATATATCCTAGAGGACTGTTAACTGAAGTCACCATATTGCATTACATCCCTTACACAGACTTGTAAAGATTATTTTTTATTGGTCGGCTTCACATGAGATACTTCGTATGGGTTGCATATAAACCAAAAGCTTCAGGTTTCTTGTTTGTGATTTACAAAAATTATGAGTTTTTTAATAATATTCTTTCAAGAAGTGAAATCATAACAAATACTTTCTCTAAAAATTCCTCTTTGTAAAATGCAGTTGTTCCCAATTTCATTTTTTGTAATCTGAAGAGTCCTCTGAGATACATTAAAAGGGCCAAATTGAGTCTCCTGACATCCAAAGCGAAATCTACCAGAGAATGGCTCCATTAGGAGACTTAACTTTTAGAATGCCATAAATGGCTTATTATGGTTGTAGACTGTAATATGTATAAACCCCCGAAAGGCAGGCTGGTGTGTCAAATTAAGGTCCAGGTTTGGATCACCAATTCCCCAGGTGTTGAAAACCTGCATATAGTTTTTGATTGTCTAAAAACTTAACGACTAGTAGCCTACTGTTCACTGGAAGCCTTATGATAGCATAGTCAGTTAACACGTATTTTGTACATATATTGTAGTCCTACAATAAAGTAAGCTAGAGAGAAGAAAATGTTATTAAGAAAATCATAAGAAAGAGAAAATACATTGACAGTGCTGTACTGTATTTATATATATATAAAGAAAAAAATCCACATATAACTACGCCAGCACAGTTCAAACCCATGTTTACAGGTCAGCTGTATAAGGCTCCTTAATGCAGTGTTGAGGGACTTAGACCTGTACCTAAAATAATTTGGTTTCTGAGGCCAGGTATGACATCACCAAATTGTTTTAGGGATAACTCGGGTACCAATGATGAGTATGGATTGGAAGGAGCTGAAAGTGGAGGCAGGCAGTCTAGTGAAAAGGCTGTTACAAAGGCCTGGATTATCATAGTCCAGGAAGTAAGAGAGGCTAACCTAAAACAGGAAGAAGCGCCTAACTGAGAAGAAATTAAACTAAGAGATGACAGGAGCTCAGAGACTGTTTATCTTTTAAACCCGAATTCTAGTATCATCTGATAGGAAGCCATCTCTGAGTCAGGCAGAGAACATTCAGGACATACAGTGGAGGTAGAATAAACAAGTGCTTGTAATTGACTAATTTGGACAGTGGTGGAGGAAAAAATGTTTTGAATAGCTTCCAAGTTTCCATTTTAGGCTACAGGGAGGATAGTGGTAACATTCATCAAAATAAGAAATAGAGAAGTAAGAGGCAAATTCTTTCTATCATTGCTTTACTGGGACACTTGATCCTTTCTTTCCTTATAGGGAAAATAGGTTCCATCTTCTTACGTTGGCTCTAATGTTTCCTCCATCTCTAAGAATGAGGTGGGTGCTGCTCAAAGTGGAAAGATCTAGTATGGTTTGACCCTCAGAACATAGCCTAATGTGGCCTGACAGGGGAATAATTCTCTGGACCAGTCTCGTCCATGAGTGAATTGCTCTTGAGAAAGAACTTTCTGTCTCTTCTTTGGGCATTAATGTTAAGGAAACAAAGAACTCCTCTGATCCCCTCCTTATTGCAAAGAATTTTATTGAGAAAATACTTTGCTATTTCAGAACATGTCTAATACTTTAAATGCCTAGTTTTATACTGACTGATACTAGTGTCATCTTTGCTTGGAATTTCCTTTCTGCCTTCTCCATCTGCAAACTCTTCTCTTAAACCCCAATTCCGGTATTACCTGACATGAAGTTATCTCTAGGTCGGGCCCTGATTTACAAGTTCCCATAGCATTCTTTGCCATCTTCTGGGTAGCATGAATCCCGGGCTTAATGCATTAATATATTAATTTCATAATCACTTTACTTCTGAATTTTCTGAGAGGATGTAAGCTCCATCAGGGCAGTGATTGTGTTTGTTTTCTTAATCCTCGAATCACTCTCACACATAATTAAAAACTCACAGTATCCGTTATTATTGTTAATAATAATGCAACTAATTGTAACTAATAGTGTAACTAGTAATGTAGCTTATAAGAACAGAACTAATGTAAATAATTGTAAGCTTTAATTATCATTCCATTGGGTTGTGAGGTACATGAAGGCAACAATCACATCATAGCCCCAGCCCTTAGCCAACATCTGATACGTGCTCAGTAGATGTTTGTTACATTAAAGAAAGAATTATTTGTGTAATGAATTTAAAAGCTTAATTTACAGAAAATTTGTAGAGTGAAGTATCAGTGTAGTACAAAAGTAAAGAGTTTAGATAATAAACTTACTTTGTTTAAAATGATAACGGTGATATGAAGAATTAGGCCTTTCTTCTTCTTTGGACAATTAGATAAGTGTTTTGTCATGTTGACAAAAAGTTACTCTTTCCTCAATAAAATTCAGGCTCAGAAATACAAGTTTTTTATAGATTTTATTTATTTATTTGACAGAGAGAGACACAGTGAGAGAAGAACGCAAGCAGGGGGGAGTGGGAGAGGGAGAAGCAGGCTCCCCATGGAGGAGGGAGCCCAATGCGGGGCTCGATCCCAGGACCTTGGAGATCATGACCTGAGCCGAAGGCAGACGCTTAATGACTGAGCCACCCAGGTGCCCCCAGAAATATAATTTTTATTGAGAGTATGTGGAGAAGCAATGGCTGAACCTATGACTATTTCAAAGCAAGATTTAGATTTACTTTATATAAGTATAATTAACCAAAAGAAGAAATGCAATTAGACTTCAGTGTCTTTTACAGTTCTTTGATTGAAATGAGTTTCCATTATGAGGCAAATTTCACAGTAGTCTCATTTAGAATAGATTTCTTACCCATTGTTATTTCTAGTCCTTTATTTCTGATAGCTATCCTATTATACCTTATTTCACAACTTCTAAGTGCTGATTGTCATAATCATATTTTAGCATGATAATCTTTATGTCAAGTTACATCCATGGAAGGAAAAATTATTCCTGGTGAAGGCCGACCAGAAAGTCATCCTAAGTGATATTTGTTCTCAGATTGCTATTTTAAGTTTACTCTACAGCTGAAAGCACACATCATTCCAATTATTAAATAAAATCTTATTTTACTTCTGTGTATTGATAGACCACTACCAAAGAATATACCACTAATAAAAGTTTTAGCATTCACATGGTAAGGGAAGACTCTAGGAATAACTTTACAAAAAAGAAATATCTAGTTGAGTCTGAGGCACATATTATTTTAAGGAGAAATTGAACGTAGAGAAAATGATTTATGGAATAATTTTCTTTGAAGATATAATAACTATAAAAAAGAAGGGGGGTGCCTGGGTGGCTCAGTCGTTAAGCGTCTGCCTTCAGCTCAGGTCATGATCCCAGGGTCCTGGGATCGAGCCCCGCGTCGGGCTCCATGCTCCGCAGGAAGCCTGCTTCTCCCTCTCTCGCTCCCACTGCTTGTGTTCCCTCTCTCAATGTGTCTGTCTCTGTCAGATAAATAAATAAAATCTTTAAAAAAAAAAAAAAAAAAGAAGGGGAATACAGACTTGAAAAATATTAACATCTTTACCTGAGTCCTGAAACTGTAAAGTAATAAAAAGTAAAAGAAAAGAATATATGTAGAATCACAGTCATGGCTTCTGAAAAGCAGAAATTATAAACATCAGACATCACACCCAAATACACAGAATACTTTATGAAAATGAAATTGTCAAAATGGAAAACTAGAATATTGAGGTCAAATGCAGGAAGAAAATTATCAACTACCCTAAACCCTAAATGATTTGTAGAAATGTTTTTTTAACCTTATGATCAACATATAAACCCATGCAAATATTTTCCTTTATACTTTCTATTTCTTTTAAAATCATTTAAAATGTACTTATCTCATGATTTCCCAAACACTAGAAGGGTAGAATGAGTGTAGTAGAAAGTATACTTTTAGCTATAAGAAACAGAATTCTGAATAAAAGTGACTCCTTGAATAGTAGGTACATTGTTGCTTATAACAAAGTCTCAGGGTAAGCAGTTTTGAAGTTGGTTTCAGTAACAATGATTTTATCAAAGGCCTGGGCGTTTTGCATTTTTCTCTGCTGTCTCCCCAGCACACTGGCTTTCATCCTTGGATTTGTTACCTCATATGGTTGCACAGTGTGTGCTGCAACTCTAGACATCACGTTCCTAACCAACCATGAAAAATGAGGAATAAAGGGGACAGGGGAAAAAAAGTCCCATGCCCCCCCCTCTTAAATCAAAGAGGAAAATTTTTCTCAGAATCTCCTTCATCAATCAACCCCAGAATCTCTCCTCCTCCTCTTCCTGATCTAATGACCAAAACTGAGTCATGTGTTCATGTCCTAGCTTCAAAAGAGGTGTGCCTAGTGGCTATCTGGCATTTCCAGTCTCTGATGCAGAGCACATACTGCCGGCAAGGAAGAAAGGGGAGGGAAATGACAGTTGTCTGGGAACATTGGCCAGCCATGGCTAATGCGGCAGATTATTTTCAAAGGCTTTTATCCTCTAAAGTTCAAATTCTCTGACACCTTAGTGACAGAGTTGCATCCATCCATATTATACATCAGTTAGGGTATCAATAATCTCAGGCCAAATTTATATAAAAGTACATGAATTAATATTTAGAAAGCCCAGTGTAACCAGTGATAAATTTTTCTATGAAGTATAGCTAGGAAACTATGAGTCTGAATTGTGTGTGATTGTGTGTGTGTGTGTGTGCGCACGCGCACGCAAGGCACGCACATGTGTATGTGTTAAAGAAATATCTTAGGAAAAACTTGTCATTGTTGTTGTTCCATGCTCAGTTATCTATAAGAGTTTTAAAATAGTTTAAACCTAAGTATTTTTTCAGTAGCATTCAAAATCTCTTTATAACCATACAATGTAGGTTGCAATATATGGTAGTGAAAATGAGCATCCTCATAGCTGATTCTGTTCTCCATAACAATTTGATTGGACTGCTGCAGTGCAAACTAGAAAGTGTCAGTTCCAGCAGGTAGCCATCCACAGAGATAATTGTCATAGTTCCCGCTTATATTAAGGCACCTTCCTCCCACCACACACAAAGAGCTCAAAAAGCCTTAGAAGTGTAATTACATATTTCTGCATTGTCATGAGTTAGGAATACACAATAATTTTTGGCCAGTGGGAAAATTCATGTAAAGAGTGAATGAATGATTAGTTCTGGTTATAAATCCAAGCAGACTGTAGAGAGAAAGAAGAATGAAATGTGGGCTTCTCCTTTACCTAAGCAGACCTTTCAGTGAAAGGAGCAATGCAGAATTTGTCCTATATACCCAGTTGCTGTCCTTATAGTTCTGTTTTTCACTTTATTTCACTGTACAAGTGTATCTTACTATATAGAAGTATTCTTGAGAGGTTACTTAAGGGTTTATTTCTTCATTCAGAATCTTTCTGTCATGTTCTGCACAAAAATAGAGATAAGTATTTACAAGAAGGAGAATTTTTCCAATAAGACATCATAAAATCAACACAAGCCTTTAAATGTTAAATGGTTAAAAGGAAAATATATTTCCAAAGGATATACTCAAAATATGTGACAGCTTTATGTAAATTACATATTTTAAATGCTTATTCTAATAATTTATATACTGTAGGGAAGAATATCCTAAATGAGAAGCATTAACAAACTTGTCTAAAAAATTGTCTTCCCAATATTCTTTGACAAAGTAATAGATGTTTAGTTTGGCTACATACCCGTCTGGAAGATTCCAGGAAGCCAGTTTAGCATTTTGTTGTTCTTGTTCTTAGGAGGCAGTTGAATTGAAATGTTGGGGACCAATAAAAATTGTAGCTGTGACACTGGTTTAAGGTATAGTAATAATTAAGGCAGAATTTTTATATAAAACATTTGATCATAGAAATTCTGTTTTTTTCTGCCATCAGACACTATATTTTAATTTTTCCTGATTTGTAAAGATAATAAGTTTATCTTTCCTCAAAATAAGTTGTGTCCATAGTTGCATTTCTAAAGAATATCAATTCCTGGGCCTTCTAGTGCTTAGTACCTGTGCTATAAGAATGATTTTTTTTTTCAAAAATGTATAATATGAGGGTCATTTAAAAAGAAATCATTAACAAGGGAAGAACATGATAATGTGGCAAACTTGGCAGGTCTAAATTATAAAATACAAATGTTCATTAAATGTAAGACACAGATTAAACAAAATGGAAAGGCAATATTTTCTTTCCCTAAGTTTTACTAAGAGAGAAACATCGGACATTAATAAGTGAGAGGAGTTCCTATGCTTGTGCCATGAATAACCACTAATTAGAGTGAGCACATTTGAAAGACAAGTTAAAAGCTGGAATGCATAAACCCATGCCAAAAATTGGCAGAATTCTGCAAGAGTCAGCAAACCTAAGTTACTACATTGGGAATTTATGGGGAAACAATAGTCCTGCCAACTTTATGTGGCTTCAGTGGGGTAATTGTACATTTTTTTTTCTTTTCTTTCTTTCTTTATTTTTTTTATTATTATGTTATGTTAATCACCATACATTACATCATTAGTTTTTGATGTAGTGTGGTAATTGTACATTTAAATAAATAAAACCTCTGCATCTGATAAAAAGAAAATCATGCATTGTATGCAGATGTACCAAGATATTTCATTATTTTCCATCATTGGAAAATTCCATTCCAGATGGAATCTTTTTCCAGATTTGCAATTGGGTAAATTCTATAAAGGAATAACATGCTAGTAAGGATTTAATTTTCATAAATACAACAGTATTAAGAACAAATGTCCCTGGATTGCAATAGCATGTACCCTAAGAAATGAGAATTTCAAATAGTTAATGAATATAAATAGTTATCTAATGGAAATTCCCTAATATTCTCAGTTCTTAATTTATCTTATTATAGCTATATTCAAGGGTTTGAAAACTTCACTGTTTTTAGAGACCAGAATTAAATTGTAAACCCATAAAGCCATCTAGATGTGAGATTTTAAAGAGTGATATAGACCAGGGGTTGGGAAACCGTGGCTTATTGTCCAAATCTGGCATCCCTGTTTTTTGTAAATAAAGCTTTATTGAAACACAGCCATGTCCATGTGTTAACATATTATCTGTGGCTACTTTTGCACTACAATGGCAGAAATCAGTAGTTGAAACAGAGATCATATGGACTGCAGGGTCTGAAACACTTCCAATCTGGCCCTTCACAGAAAAAGTTTGTGGCCCCCGGCATAGACTATGGTGAGCTGTAGAGCACATGCTTTTCATAAAAACGTTCATCTTTAAACAACAATCAATCTAAACATTTCAGGCCACATATAGATGGCTGGCCAGTGCTGGGTAAAGAATTACTCTTAATCATTCTTAGTCAGCCTTTTTAATAACTGTCTATGGGACCTTAAACAAGTCAGCAGTTCTCCTCTAGTAAGAAGTGAATATTTCCCTTTACCGAGGTTGTGGTGCATAAGGTCAAATGGCAAGAAACAGCATGGTCTTTAAGGGAAATATGTAAGTCAGGCCAGAGAACTATATCCGAAATAGTCATAAATGGAAGAAGAGCCTAAAGTGAATATTGGGAGCTGAGGTACAGAGCCTAACAGGTCAGAATTTCAAGCAGACAAATGAGGATGTTCTGATCACATTTAAATATTCTAATATGTTATTTAAATATGCCTAGGCCTGTGTTTTCATGGACAAGAATTCAATTTCATCATCTGCAAAAAGAAGTTTTTCAAAGTGTGCTCCTAGTCTGTAGGAAAGAAAAAAATAAATGTCCCTTGGTCACATAGACAGGAAGAAGTCTAAATTAGTTGCATCTGTTAGAGAATCACAATGAACCTTTGTATATTTCACTTGAGAAGTACTGCAAGTAAGATGTAAAACTTCCACTATTTGCAGATTACATGATATAATATATAAGAAGCCCTAAAGTCTCTGAAAAACTAGTAGAATTGATAAATGATTTCAGGAAAGTCACAGGATACAAAAACAATATACAGAAATCTGTTGCATTTCTATACATTATAATGAAGTAGCAGAAAGAGAAATTAAGAAAACAATCCCATTTACAATTGCACCAAAATAATAAAATACCTGGAAATAAACTTAACCAAGGAAGGAAACAATCTGTACATTGAAAACTATAAAAACATTGATGAAATAAATTAAAGATGACATAAACACATGGAAGGATAGTCCATGCTCATGGATTGGGAGAACAAATGTTGTTAAAATGTCCATACTACCCAAAGTAATCTACAGATTTAATGCAATCCTTATCAGAATACCAATAGGATTTTTCACAGAACTGGAACAAATGATCTTAAAATTTGTATGGAACCACAAAAGACCTCAAATAGCCAAAACGATCTTAAAAAGGAAGAACAAAACTGGAGGTATCAGTGAAATAAATCAGTCAGAGAAAGATAAATACCATAGGATTTCACTTGTATGTAGAATTCAAGAAATAGAGAAAAAAAAGAGGCAAAACAGATTCTTAAATGTACAGAACAAACCAGTGGTTACCAGAGGAAAGGGGGATGGGTGAAATAGGGAAGGGGGATTAAGAGCACACTTACGATGAGCACAGAGTAATGTATAGAATTGTTGAATCACTATATTGTACACCTGCAACTAATATAACACTGTCCATTAATTTTACTGGAATTATAAAAAATCCTGGAGGTATCACAATCCCAGATTTTAAGATATACTCCATTTTACATTTTTAGCAAGCTTTGCCAAAATGTACTGGCCATCTGAAAATTTTTTAAAATGATGCAACATTTATAAATGCTTAAGAAAACTTTAGAAAACTCTGACCTAGAAAATCTCTTAAGTTATTTCCAACTCTGAAAGCCTTCCCTAACATTTTAATAGCTAACTCTTATAGAGCATTTACCACATATCAGGCACTATCTATGTGCTTTTCCTACATTAGCTATTTTAATCATCACAACTCCATGAAGTAGGGATTCTTATTATCATTCTACTTACAGATGAGAGCACTGAGGTGCAAAGATGTGCTTTAATTTGTTCAAAATCAAACAACTAGTGAGTGGTAGAATCAGGATTCAGACCCAGGTAGTCTGAATCCAGAGTCCATGCCCTCAAGTACTCCACATTCATAGTTTTGTTGTTAGGTTTCAGATATTCAATAGTGCAAAAAACTTACCTAAACATTTCACAGAATATTTTTTTATTATTTGAATTTCAAAAAAAATTATTCTTAAAAATGTCCTTAGGTCAATGTAACACAAGATTTAGATATCCAGAGACTAGTGAATGTCAGCTTTATCTCTTTTTATCATCATGTATAGTTCATAATAAATGAGCTAATGTATGTTCATTACAGTATTTATTGAAACAGGCCTATCAGGATATCTCCTAGGCAACTTTAATTAATTGTAGCTGCTTCCTTGGCAACTGTTAATCAATTGTAGGTACCTGATAAAAATTGAGCGGTTTGTCTTTGTAAATATTCTAGAATTCAAACCTCTTGCTGATAAAGAAACATTCATTCATGCATGGGTGAATGTCTTCATTAAACAACACTGACTGAAAAGCTATTTATGCTGTGAATAAGACTGACAAGTTACTTGCTTTCATGGTGTTTTAATCTAGCAGGGTAAAAATAATTAGTAAGCAAACAAAAAAGATTTTAATTTTCAGTATTAAATATTTAACTAAACAAAATAAATAAAGTATTTAATTAAATAATAAATATTTTCAGTAGTAAGTGTTAAGAATAAAATGAAACAGGAAAATAACATAGAAGGTGAAGGTGCAAAGGAGATTTTATTTTGGGTAATGGGGAATGGACTATTGTGAGGAGAAAACAAATCAGCAGAGTTGAAGAAAAGCAACCAGCTTTTGGAAGATTTAGGGGAAGAACATTATAATCAAGAGAAATAACAATGATAAAAGTAACAATCATAGAAATTTAAACATTTCTATAATTTTTATTTATATAATATGACCATAGCTTGTTAACATTATTTAATACAACCAATTACATTGGAACTTGCACCTTTAAATTACTAGGTGAACTTATAAATGAATCTAAATAATCAGCAAGATATCTGATTCAGGCAGATGAAGATCAAATTGTCAGCATTTGATTGTCAGAGAACGTGGCCCAAACTTGTGACCAAGTCCTAACATTTGCTCTCTCACCTACGGTGGCGATCATGTCTTCAAGGCCAGCCATTTGTAAGGGGAAATCACACCAGCTGGATTCCCCGGTGGGGATGGAGAGATAGGCCCCCCTGACCCACAGGTGCTTATGGTAAGGAAGGAGCATAGTCAAATGAGTGCATCCCTCAAGCAGGCTGGTGTGAATCGCATAAGGACAGCCCACATGGGAACCCACTGGTAGAGTAAGGAGGTAAACAAATGAAAGTAAGATGCTCACCCTCCCACTAATCAGTAAGGAGAGGAGATAAAGGCCTGAATTATTCCTCTTGCATGGCGGATCTCACCTAGAGATGATTCCCACCCCCCAACCTCACCCTGCGTCGCCAACCAGGGAACATTTGACAATGTGTGGAAATATGTTGGTCGTGAAAACTGCAGAGAGTGCTGCTGATATGCTGCTAACCATCCCTCAGGGCACAAGATAGCTGCATCCTAGAAATCCCCTTGTCAGCCGGGAGGGTAGGGCAATAGGGTTTCCTGCAACAAATTGCAATGGGAATTTTTAGAGTTTCTTTGGACCAAAATCTTTTATATCCTTCAAGGATACATGTTAATATTGTGGATTTAAGCTACAATCTCAGAACCTCACCTTTAGATGTGCTCTTTTAGTATTTTCATTGTTTCTTTTCACATAGGTAAATAGATATGATTCATATAGCAAAGTTCTCCAAAACCCAGATGAAATGTCACCTCTTCTTAAAGCTTTCTCTAATTACTAAACTATTAGATGTTCCTTCCTCTGAGCTCCTATGGCAATCTATACATATTTTTGCTTTAGCACTTATCACCCTGTGAACTAATTATTTTTTTAAAGGTCATCCCCATTTAGAAAATAAGTCTTTCTGGAGTAGAGACTGTGTAGGATGTGATAAACATTCTATAGTACACACAGTAGGCCCCTGTATCAAAGAATTTACCTGTCCAAAATGTTAGTAGTGCCAAGTTGAGAAACCCTGCATCCCAGAAATCTTGGTAACTCCTATGTCCACATGGTGCCTGCCGTAAGAAGCACAAACTTAAGTGAATGAATGAGTACTAACAAAGAACATCACAAACACCAAATTCCGTGGATTCTATTTTATTTTTCTCACAAATCTTACTTGTTTATATCCTGATGAAATTTAAAACCTATTACATACATTAAGCTAAAAGGAACATTTGTTGGACAATTTGACAGAACAATTATAGTTTACTAACTAGCACATGAACAAGAAAAGCAGTAGGCCATGTCATGGACTGTCTAAAATCTTGTGGGTAGAGGCAGTCAATTTTAAAGGTATAAAAATGTAAGAACTAATATTGAATGATAACTTCAAAAAGCAGAAGTAAGAATATAATAATTTTAAATATATAAAATGTAAGAAATCATATGTTGGAAAGACAACTCAAAAACAGAAGAACATAATGATGGAAGGAAACTTTGGTAACAGTAATAAACATCGATGGAAATGAAAATCAGAAAAAATAAAATGAGATAAAATTAAGATAAAAGAAATGCTATTTTACATAACAGAACTTAAATAAGCTTCAGGAAAAGTTCAGAAAACCTCATGGGGAAGCCTTTTTTTGTTGTACCAGAACAAGCAAAAGGAAAAATGTTGCCCATTCAGAAGAATGGCAAAGGAATGGTAGGAACCCAGGTTACACATTTAAAATATGGTTTCTAGGTATGAATTTATGAACCAAGGGTTTCAGAAGTAGTAGCCTAAGACTAGCATGGGAAGAGAAAAATGCTTAGCAGTGAGATAGAGACTATCACTTCACAAAAGAAACCAAACTTAAACTACCCTGATACACATAAGAAATAATATTTTTTTTATACATTGTCTTAGTCAGCCCTCATCTAGAGAATAGTGTTCAATTCTGAGTGCCACCTGGCCCTCAGAAATAGGAAATGTTTTGGGTTCTGTGGTCCATATGATCTCTGTCTCAACTACTCAATTCCACTGTTGCGGTGAAAAACAGCCATAGATAATATGTTAACAAATAGACATGGCTGTGTTCCAATAAAGCTTTACTTACAAAAACAGAGGTGCCAGATTTGGACCTGGCCCTGTTTTGGACAAGAAACATTGATTAAGATAATCCTAGTGTTTAGGGGCCTGGAAATCCTAACACACAAGGGATGATTTAAGAAGTCACTAATATTTAGCATAGAGAAAATATACATCCTAGAATTAATAAAATTTGTTTTAGGACACTCAGGTATAAGACATCCCCATTTCTTCATTTAATAAAATTAATTTTGTCTTGGTTCTCCACTACTAAGTCTGGGAAAAAAATTTATTCTCAGGCTTATGTGATCCTTTCCTTGGGAATCAGTGAGAACTACAGAATTCATAAATCCAGAAAATTGTGGAAAGGCCTCTGGTCTTCAGCTCATGGTGGTTCTCACTAGAATATTTGTTGCCTAAGGCTACATGGTTAAGGCAAATGCAGGTGGTTCTGCTACTCCTATGATTATTTCTCATTCACTTGCCACACCTGGCCACTTGGTCCTTCACCTTGGCTCTCAAGGCTTTGGTGCTCATCATTTTCTTGTTGGGCTGTGTACTCTAGGAACAAGATTTGCAAGAACTTGCCATTCCTCAATATTCCCAGGCTCAGAAGAAAATCTAATTCTCTTTTCATGGGGCCCAGCCACTACCATCCCCTTTCCTAGAAGCACCTGTTCAGTGGTATAGATTTGGCAAGAGGTGAGGCAGATGTTCTTCTAACAATGCTGGCCACAGTTTCAAAACCATCTTTGGACTGGTGGTCCCACAGAGGCCCTTCTGGTCATCTTGAAACATATTTTAAGATCTGAGTGGAAAAAGGAGGCATATACATATGAAAAAAACTGACAGTTCAAGGAAGCAAGTGGTAAATATCAAGTAAATCATGAAAAAGAAAACAAATGGTATGTGAGCTTAAAAAGGGGGATAATTTTCAGGTGGAATAGACAAAAAATATCCCCTATTTATTTTTTAATTTTTATTTCCAGTCAAGACTTTTACCTGAGCTCTATTCTCTCTCCCCCGCCCCACCTTTCTCTCTCTCTCTCTCAGACACACACACACACACACACACACACACACACACACACACACTTTAATTCCATTCCAATATTCCCACACTGGTACTAAATCCAGAAACTATTTTAAATTCCTTCCTCTCCTTTATGTCCCACACCCAGTCAGTCATCATCATTATCAAGCTATGTCTTCACCAGAGCATCTCTCATTGCCCACAGTGCCATCCATACTGCCTTTATCTTATTTCTGACCCCAGTTATATCTTACATGCATTTCAGGACAGTCTTATTTGGCCCCTTTGCTAGCACATCCTCTCCCCATTTCTCACATCATTCCAAGCTGCCAGAGTGAGCTTTCTAAAGTACAAATCTGATACATCTTTCCAATCTACATCCTAAAGGCTTCCATTGCCTTCAAGTTAAAACTCAGACTCCCTGGCTTGACATGGATGACTTTATGATATGGCCATTGCCTACATATTATTTCTTATTTCTTACTATTTTTCTTACTGTTTTTATTAACCCACAGTTCCTTGAAATGGGCCATAATCTCTTTCAACCCACCCGTTTGACATTTCCTTCAAAAAAGGCCATCTCCTTTGATTCTATAGCCTGATCAATGCTCCAAAATTAAGCATCAGTGGAGGTTTGTACTCCCAACACTGAGAAAGTACCTCTCCCTGTGCTCTTTAGAAACCTACACATATATTTTCTAACACTTACTCCACTGGGTAAAAAACTATCCATTGTCTTAGCAATATCTCTCAAGATTATGAGCTACTTGTTAATATGAATAATACCTTTCATCTTGATAACCCTAATACCTGAGAGATAATAGGAAATCAATATATTTATGTCATTAGCAAAGGCTTAAAACAGAAAACTGATCTTCCCAGAATGACTATTGATCTTCATGTTGTTAAATCAAATGCTCAGTTCTCAGATCTATCAGCAGTTTTTGTCACCATCTGTCACTTGCTTCACCTTGAAACACTTTCTTTACTTGATTCCCATGTCTTCACACTCTTCTGGTTTCTCTCGGATTGACCCTTGTTACTTCTCAGTCTTCTTTGTTGGCTCATCCTCATGTCATCTTAGACCTATTCTCATCTCATTTACACTCAGTCCCTTAGTGATCTCAGACTCTCAAGACCTGATGCTGTCTCTTTGCTGACCATGCTCAAATTATCTCTCTTGACTGGACTTCTTCCCTAAACTCTAGGTTTGTGTATATAACTCCCTGCTTGACATCTTTAGTTGACTTTACAATAGAAATTTCAAATTCAACATCTTTTATTTTTCTTCAATTTTATTGTGGTATAATGGACAAATAAAATGTAAGGTATTCAAAGTATATATGGTGATTATTTGATGTATGCATATATTGTGAAAGGAGTCCTCCCATCTGGTTACTTAACACATCCATCACTGCGAATATTTACCTTTTTTGTATGTGGGGAGGGTGTGGTGGTAGGATGGAGAGCATTTAAAAACAAATCTCTGATCTACCCAAAACCCTGTTCCACCCTGTCTCCCTTATCCATCAATTACAACTTCATCCTTGTAGTTGCTCAGACCAAAACACTTTTAGTTATATTTGACTCTACTTTCTCTTACTCCTCACAGACATTTCAGCAACAAAACATTTGACTCTAATCTTAAATATGTTCAGAAGCCTTCACTAGCACCACCCTGCTCCAAACCACCATTACCTCTCATTTGGCTTCTTCCATTAGCCTTCTATTTGATCTCCTGCCTTCCACTTTTGTCCTTCTCGGTCTATTTACAAGCCTGCAATCACAGATATCTTTTTAAAATAAGTCACATCAATCACACCCTTGATCAAAACCTTTTAGTGACCCTCCATCTTAGTCAGAATCAAAGCCTACATCTTAACATTGGGCTATAAGCCCTCATATTATCTAACTCCTCATTATCATCTCTTTGCTCCCCCATCCCTCACTCTGCTTTAGCCACACGGTCTCCTAGGATGTCTTCAAGAAAGCAACATGTTCCTGCTTTAAAGTCCATGCACTAGCATGTTCTTTCATTTCCTTTAAGTCTCGGCTCAAATTTTATTTTCTTAGTAAGGGCTTACCTGGATCTCCCTATTAAAAATTGCAAACCCCCTATATCCATTCTTCATATATACCTCTTCTGCTGAAGATTTCTCCATAGCACTTATAACCTTCTAATATTTTATTTTATTATACTTAATTATTTTAGTATTTATACTTAATTATATTGTAATTTATTGTAATTCTCCCACCAGTGCAATGTGAAGTCCTTTTGGGTAAGAGTTTTTGTCCCTTTTGTTCACTGCTGTCCTCCAGACTCCAAAAGATTGTCTGGTGCATAATCTTTCAATAACAGTTTCTGAATGAACAAAGGGTATACACATTTTTGCATTTCTGAGTGCCTGACAGTGCCTGGATTATAATAGTATTTTAACGTTCAAAAAAACATTATGAGATAATTACTGTAGCCATTTTAAAGATAAAGGAACTAAAATTTCTAAGATTTGAGTCAATGATGCCTCCAGAATTTCTGTATGGTCAGGACTTAAGGATAGCATTCTGGTTAGTGGGAGGATAAAAAACTTGGATCTCAGAAAAACACTATCTTTTCTTACATGGCACACTGTATTTGAGAATGGCTTAAGAAATGTTGATTACATGTGGCATTGGCCAACATACATCTACCTTTGGCACCAACTCTTGCTCAAGGTTTTACCGTTTTACAGAGCTGTATCCCAGCCAGTATCTTTAGGAGACAATGAATACAACAGTCTGTCTATAACAGAAGTTCATGTAGGGAAATAGAAAATGACAAGATTGATGATGAAATGATGGCCATATTGTGGGGTTTTAGAATGCTTTGCTCAGAACTGGTTTCATCCATTGGTTCCCAAATCTGTGATGATTCTTAAAAATGTAGATGTTGTGGACCCACCCTATACCTCCTACTGGTATAGATATTTACAAGCTTCCCGGATTTGTGTTAAGCAGCCAGCTCTGTATTTCCACCATAGATTGGCTTTTGGAAATATGGTAAGCAGGTAGCAGTTTGCATGTATTATATATTTGCCGTTTATTCCTCTCTATAAAATACTCCCATTTCTGTGCACTGTAAAGCCAGGTAAATCTGACAGGGGGTGAATGGAATGTATTTTGGAGCAATGTGTGATGGACTGCCTCACAATAGTATTTTTCTCCATCTGTTATAGGTCAATGCACAAACTGGCCCAGTTGGAAAGACTTGACCTAGGCAATAATGAATTCAGTGAGCTGGTAAGCGAATGCATTTTTTAAACTTTATAAATACACCCCAGGAGATTATTTATTTTGTCTCTATAACCCCAGGTATTAAATTATCCAAGTGCAAATTTGCATTTCTAAATATAAAAACAAAATGAAACCCAGGAAATAAAGTGATTGTTTGACTATATAGTAAACCATAGAGAACTGGATAGTATTAGATTCACTAAAAAGGGGAGAGAGAGAGAGAGAGAGAAGAGGAGGAGGTAAGGAGATGCAAATTGACAATTTTGAGCACCAGCTATGAGCAGGCACCAACTTCAGTGTGTCATATATATTATCTCACTTAACCCTTATTTGCCATGTTGCCATGTTAACTTTATGGAAATGAGCTCAAAGTGGTCACCAACTTACACAGCTTTTATGTCGTTGGACAAGAATTAAAGCAAGACTTGATTAACTCAAAGCTCATACCTTGAAGACTTCTGCCTTTGAGGATGCTTAGAGAACAGGAGGGTTTAAAGGCCTTCCATTTACAATTGTACTGAAAGTTTCTTTCTAGTGAACACGTATTTCCATCTTGCTGCCAAAATTGACAGAATTCTGACTGCTCCTTTCAGGCTTAAGCTTTCTTTAAAATTTGCCTGAAGACCAAAATCTCAAATGCAAATTAGAAAGCAGATAGTCCTTCATAAGCAGACTCTTTCTAATTCAGAAGTCTCCTCTTGAGCATCTTCAAATTTCAAAAATGCAATTAATCTAAAACATATTTTAACTATTTTGAAATTAAAACATTTAATTAAGTAATCAACTGTTCTCTCCCAGCTGTGTTGCTAACAATGTGACCTTGGGCAAATTACTTAGCCTCTCTAAGCCTCTTTTTCAGTTTCTCTAAGATAGAAATGCTAATGGCTCCTTCTTTACAGGGTTAGCGTGAGAATTAAATGAGATAAAGCATGTACCAGGCCTAGAAAAAAGGGATTCTCAGTAAATGCCAGTGTACAGGGTATAATCCATACTTCATCTTGAATGTGCAAAGAAATTAACTTGTTGGACTTTGACCATAACTAATCTGGCCATTATCCCAGCCTCTATCAACTGTTTCTTGAGGGTAAAAGCTGACATTTAGTCTTCTGCAATTAAAAGTATAGTCTGATTTAAGAAGTTACAAGATCCCTTTGGGTTGTGTTCATCCTCCTTGCATAACAATTCTGTCTGTCACGTATCTTCGCACCTTCCCCTGCCTCTCTTCATAACATGGAATTTGGGCATGTGCAAAGGAGGCTATACGTCTTTCTGAAGAAAAGGAACTCCCTGGTCTCAGTCCGGTTTTCAGAAGTGTGCTGGCAGACAGGCTGGCCTCTGGACTGATGTCTGCAGCTGATCCTGCCCCCTGTGTTAAATCTGGAGTTTTGAAACCATAGTCAGTTCTTTGGGCTCAGGTGAGCACTGGCCAGCTCCCCCTTGCTCCCATTGCTACCACTCAGCTCTCATTGCCTGTTAGCTATATTAGTCTCTATCCTGTCTCCCCTCCAGCATCAGGCTGGTCAGTCCATCCCCCCCTTTCTGTTGTGAAGGTATCTCACTAGCCTTAATGCCAATAGTGACCCTATAGCCCACGTGCAGGCTCTGAGGGTCCACATGATGTGTTAACTGAGAGAGGCCCAGTGAAAATAAACTTCAGAACCTCCCTCCACCTGCTTCATCACACCACCAGGTTTGCCCTGTTTTCGATGCACTCAACTTGGTTATAGGGCAGTTTGCAAGGTGGCCTCAACACAGATATGGGGGCAAAACGACTCAGTACATAATCCAATGTACCTCGGGCTTTTTTAAGGTAGATACTTATTAATAATGTAGGTAGATAGGTTGATAAGGGTAGGGAATAGCTGTGGCAAACTGTTTTATACTGGGAGTTTAAAAATCAATTGTTAAAAAGCTACAATCTGCCCAGTAGCTAGGTCTAGTGGTTGAAAGAACATGGACCGTGGATTCAGACAACTGAGGTTTGACTCTCAATTCCGTCCCTGGCTAGCCGGGTATCTTTGGGTCTGTAGCTCACTCTCTATCCTCAGTGTCCTCTTCAATAAAATAAGGGTATAAAAGTCATCTGTCTCATAGGCTTTTTGGGAAAATTCCATGCAAGAGAATCTATAATAAACACTCAATATATGTTTCTATGAATTTTGATTCTGTCAGGTATATGACTTTGGAAATCAAGTCTATAAATATTTGGACCAAAAATATGAATAGGATATATTTATATGTTTTTGAAATTAGACATAGTAAAAATAAACTTAAAAAACATGTTATTTTAACTTACGCTTTACGGTATCTAAGAAATCATCATTGAGGAGAAACATTTTTTTATTTTTGAGCTCCCAGTATTCCATGCTAGTCACAAAGCAAGTCTCTCTAAAAAAAAGTTTTTCATTTGTCCCTGGACCACTTATTCGATAATACTGAGTTACTTGGCATTGGCAGCAGGGAGGAGGGTTGGGGAGTATAATTATGGAATTTCACATTTCTGTCAATCACTTTTAATCAGATGTCTGGCTTTTATTAGTCATATGTGTGGGACTAGCTGTTGTTTCCCTGAAAGTAACAACTTTTAATGAGAAAATAAGAAAATTTGCTTTGATAAGAGGCCTCTAGAAACAACGTCATGTGTAGGAAAGGGGATAAGTTCCATTCTGTAACTAGGTGTTGACACCTAGGAGATTACTGTTAGAGAATTCATTTTGTGTGACATTCTAAAGAGACAGATATGGATTCTAAAGAGAGGATGATAATAAGTCAAAAAAAAACTTACACTGTAAAAGTCTAATAAAAAGAACAGAAGTTTGCTTTCTTGAGACTCAATGTAAATACACTAAATTATGTTTGAAGTAGAAAGATCTACTTAAGGTTGCCTTTGTCATAATGAAAGATTCTAAACAGAAAGAATTATTTTACATTTCTAACAGCAGTAACCACCAGAAAATACTAGGCAAAGTTCTGAGAACATAATGGATTCTCAAAAGTTTTTTATTATTGTTGTTTCTTTCATGGCTTATTTTTGTCAATATAAAATTAACACATATCCATTTTTTTTAATTTAAAAAGTTAAAAGAATTGTAAAAATTATAGTAAAAGTCATCCATGATCTCATTCCCTTATATAACCACTTTCAATGTTTTTGGTATATTCTCCCCCTGCCACCATCATTTTTTTAATTAGATCAAATGAGTATTATTCGGGGCCAGGTTAGAGATGGGACATATTAGGTTGATGCGTTGGATAAATCAATTCTTAAAACTCCTCTGTATACTCTTGGTAGACAGCCTTCTAACTGTCACAGAATAATCAGGAGCTTCCCAAAGTCGCAGAATGGTCAAGGACACTAAAACAGATTCAGTGATTGCCATGGGGCCCAGGAGCCCTATGATAGGTATATATATTTTACATGTATATAGAGCTGTCCAATGGACTAAGAGTCCTATTCATCCTGCACTGTTAGTGGAAATAACGAAGGCCCTGAAAGCAAATCACCATGAGTGAGAATACTGGAAAAGAAAGCAGACTGAGCAGCAGAGCCTGGAGGAAGATGGGATCGTGGATCCAGAAACAATGTGAGGGCATATGTCCATCCCCCGCATCAAGCCCCAGATTCCAGCTCCAAGCCTCTCATTCCCTTTTCTCTCCCTTCCCTGTATTGAAAGATAATAAGAAAAGTGTCACTCAGAGCCCCCAAAAACTGCTATGGGAACCTTCATCAAGAGTAAGCTCTAAGAAACAAAATAAGAAAGCTTCTTTGCAAACCAGAAAGAGAAAAGAGCTGAGCCCAGAGGAGGCAAAGAGTGGACTGCCGAGTAGTCTGTGCATGGTTCAGGGTGTAGCCACGTAATGCAGGCAGGCAGGCATGGCTCACAAAGGGCTGACAGCAGTCTGAGTGACACAGTGGGCAGTGGTGAAGGAGAACAGAGAGAACGGTGGTCACTGGAGCATCTCTTGTTATGTGGGAGGTTCCCTGGTCTCCGCTCCCCTCCCTGCCACAAAACCACTCCTAGAAAGAATAACTGGGGAGGAGGATCCCAGGAAAGGCCCGATTTCTTGATCTCCTGCTATTCCAGTGAAGGGAGGTCAGAGAAGTGAGATTTGAAATTGCACTATAACTGAGACATAATACGTACTGGTTATATGTGTTTCTATAGAGATAGTTCTGTTTACCAAATTGAAATTATAGTGTGCATTCTATTCTATTAATGCATGATGATCAAATTCAAATAAATTCTTTACAAACATTATGAGTTAGAAGCTTTCTCTGCAGCTGAATTAAGAAGACTGTCAAATAATAGCCAAAAAATAGTGAATTGAAATTCAAACTTAAGAGAAAATAATAAAATCAGAGAGGCTTGAAATTTTATTATATCAAATGTGATACATATAAAACAATATATGTAGTATATGTTTAAGTTACAAAACATACTAAAATGCATCCCTGTGAACCCACTGTCATATTTTTGTGAACTAGAGTATCACCAGTCCTGTACAGCTACCTGTAGGCTCTTACCTAATTCTGCCTCATTCCCAGAGACAAGTACAATCCTAAATTACGTTTAACATACCCCACGTTTGTATGTCTAAATATTACACTGTTTTGCTTTGCTTGTTCTCAGGCTTTCTAGAAATATGACTATACTACAACTTACTTACGTTTTCTTCACAATCATTTTTGTCCAGTTTTTTTATTACATTGCTACTGTGAATATTCCTATAAGTGCACATGTGCAAGAATTTTCCTAAGGCTTATGTTTAGAAGTGGAATTTCCCAGTCATTAATTGTGCACATATTCAACTTGAAAAATAATGTGGGTTTTTTTTTCAAAACAGTTGTACTCACTTACCAGCACTTATAAGTGCCCCCAAGCTCCACATCTTCGTCTACGCTTGATATTGTCAGACTTCATATTTTTTCCAGTATAATGGCTGACAGTGGCATCTCATTATGATCTGAATCTGCCTATCCCTGGTCCCTCATGAGATTGGTGCTTTTTCCATATGTTGGTGGCAGTTTGTGTTTCCTCTTCTGTGAAATGCCTGTTTATGTATTTTTGCTCATTTATCTATTGGATGTCTTTTTCTTGTAGACGTACTGGGATCTATTATATATTCTAGATGCTAATCTTCTGTTGGTTATATGTGCTACGATGCCTCCTCCCAGTCTCTGCAGTTTTCTTTTTACTTTCTTCTTGGTGTCTCTCGATGACTTGAGGTTCTTAATTGTAATGTAATAATATGCATACTTTTTTTTATGCCTAGCGTATTTTGTGTCTTTCTTAAGAAGTTCTTGCCTCCCCAAAGTCAAATAGATCTTTTCATATGTTTTCTTCTAAAACCTTGAAGGTTTCATTATTTATAGTCAGGTGTATTTCCATCTGGGCTTAATTATTTTACATTGAATGTATTATTTTTTTTATGAAAAAATAGTTTTCCAAGCAACATTTATAAACAGTCCTTCCTTTCCCCCTGAATGAGTGCGACCTCTTAACAAAATATGATTTCCATATATTCATAAGTTACCTTCTTCATTGGCTGGTTTATGATCTGGGTACCAAAACCACACCATCTTAAGTAGCACAAACAATGTTTTTGATATCTG
The DNA here is from genome assembly GCF_004348235.1 of Phoca vitulina. Classification (NCBI taxonomy): domain Eukaryota; kingdom Metazoa; phylum Chordata; class Mammalia; order Carnivora; family Phocidae; genus Phoca; species Phoca vitulina. The sequence goes on along the minus strand of NW_022589705.1, from coordinate 44,688,255 downwards.
ATAGAATAAATCTCTACAACTTAGGCATCTGGACATTTAGTTTTTGTACAAATTTTAGAATTAGTCCTTAAAAGGGAAAAATGTCATTGGGATTTTATTAGAAATTAGAATAAATTAATTTTCATTGGTTTATGGTGAATTGATATTTTTATGATATTGAGTCTCTTTATGCATGACGTATCTCCAATTTATTTATCCATTTTAATATCTTTCAGTGAAGTTTTATAATTTTCTTCAAAAAAGGTTTTCCACATTTTTAGTTTATTTCCAAATACTCTATCATTTTGTTGGAGTTATAAATGTACATTTTCAAAAAATTATAGTCCCCAATGTTTTATTGCAGGTATACAATAATCCACTTGATTTTTTAAATTTATATTTAGCTACCGGCTAAACCCTCTTATTGATATAAATAATTTGTCTATAGGTTAGGGATTTCTATGTAGGTAATCAAATAATCTGAGAATAGTTGAATAGAAGCAAATGTTACTGTGTGATTTCTGATATTAATAGGAATGCATATAATATTTTGTTATTAAGAATATTCTTTACTATAAGTTTTGCATAGATACTCTTTATTAAGTTCAGAATATACCTTCCTATTTCTAGATTACTGAGAAAATTTAGCATGAGAAGATGCCAAACTCTGTAACAATTTTTATCTGATGATAACATTTTTTCTTCTTCATCTGTTAATGCTGTAAATTATATAGAGGATTTTTTTAAGATATTAAATATGTATTGTTTTATTATTTTTATTAAGTTTTTTTATTTTAATTACAGTATAGTTAACATACAATATTCTACTAGTTTCAAGTATACAATACGGTGATTCAGCAGCTCTGTACATTAGTCAGCTCTCATCATGATAAGTGTACTCTTTAATCCCCATCACTTATTTTACCCATCCCCCCATCCACCTCTCCCCTGGCAACCATCAGTTTGTTCTCTAAAGTTAAGGGTCTGTTTCCTGGTTTGTCTCTTTTTTCCCCTTTGCTCATTTGTTTTGTTTCTTAAATTCCACATATAGTGAGATCATATGGTATTTGTCTTTCTCTGACTGACTTATTTCACTTAGCATTAACTCTAGCTTCATCCATGTTGTTGCAAATGGCAAGATTTCTTTCTTTTTTATGGCTGAATAAT